>NW_026974834.1:900000-1175828 GCF_030014295.1 Loxodonta africana
TGCGTTGTTGGTTGTTAGGGGGTTAGGATTGTTTGTTGTTAGGGGTTTAAGGTTGTTTGTTGTTAGGGGGTTAGGGTTGTTTGTTGTTACGGGGTTAGGTTCGTTTCTTGTTAGGGGTTTAGTGTTGTTTGTTGTTAGGGGGTTAGTGTTTGTTGTTAGGGGTTTAGGGTTGTTTCTTGTTGGGGTTTAGTAGTTTTTGTTGTTAGGGTGTTAGTGTTGTTTGTGGTTAGGGGGTTAGTGTTGTTGTTTGTTAGGGAGTTAAGGTTGTTTTTTGTTAGGAGGTTAGGGTTGTTTGTTGTTACAGGGTTAGGTTAGTTTCTTGTTAGGGGTTTAGTGTTGTTTGTTGTTAGGGGGTTAGTGTTTGTTGTTAGGGGTTTAGTGTTGTTTCTTGTTGGGGTTTAGTGGTTTTTGTTGTTAGGGTGTTAGTGTTGTTTGTTGTTAGGGGTTTAGGGTTGTTTGTTGTTAGGGGTTTAAGGTTGTTTGTTGATAGGAGGTTAGGGTTGTTTGTTGTTACGGGGTTAGGTTAGTTTCTTGTTAGGGGTTTAGTGTTGTTTGTTGTTAGGGGGTTAGTGTTTGTTGTTAGGGGTTTAGGGTTGTTTCTTGTGGGGGTTTAGTAGTTTTTGTTGTTAGGGTGTTAGTTTTGTTTGTTGTTAGGGCGTTAGTGTAGTTTGTTCTTACGGGGTTAGTGTTGTTTGTGGTTAGGGTGTTAGTGTTGTTTGTGGTTAGGGGGTGTGCGTTGTTGGTTGTTAGTGGGTTATAATTGTTTGTTGTTAGGGGTTTAGGGTTGTTTGTTGTTAGGGGGTTAAGGATGTTTGTTGTTAGGATGTTAGGGTTGTTTGTTGTTACATTGGTAGGTTAGTTTCTTGTTAGGGGTTTAGTGTTGTTTGTTGTTAGGGGGTTAGTGTTTGTTGTTACGGGTTTAGTGTTGTTTCTTGTTGGGGTTTAGTGGTTTTTATTTTTAGGGTGTTAGTGTTGTTTGTTGTTAGGTGTTTAGGGTTGTTTGTTGTTAGGGGGTTAGTGTTTGTTGTTAGGGGTTTAAGGTTGTTTCTTGTTGGAGTTTAGTAGTTTTTCTTGTTAGGGTGTTAGTGTTGTTTGTGGTTAGGGGGTTAGTGTTGTTGTTTGTTAGGGGGTTAGGGTTGTTTGTTGTTGGGGTTTAGTGGTTTTTGTTGTTAGGGTGTTAGTGTTGTTTGTTGTTAGGGGTTTAGGGTTTTTTGTTGTTAGGGGTTTAAGGTTGTTTGTTGTTAGGAGGTTAGGGTTGTTTGTTGTTACGGGGTTAGGTTAGTTTCTTGTTAGGGGTTTAGTGTTGTTTGTTGTTAGGGGGTTAGTGTTCGTTTTTAGGGCTTTAGGGTTGTTTCTTGTTGTTTTTTAGTAGTTTTTGTTGTTAGGGTGTTAGTGTTGTTTGTGGTTAGGGGGTTAGTGTTGTTGTTTGTTAGGGGGTTAGGGTTGTTTGTTGTTAGAAGGTTAGGGTTGTTTGTTGTTAGGGGTTTAGGGTTGTTTGTTGTTAGGAGTTTAGTGTTGTTTGTTGTTAGGGGGTTAGTGTTGTTTGTTCTTACGGGGTTAGTGTTTTTGTGGTTAGGGTGTTAGTGTTGTTTGTGGTTAGGGGGTGAGCATTGTTGGTTGTTAAGGGGTTAGAATTGTTTTTTGTTAGGGGTTTAGAGTTGCTTGTTATTAGGGGGTTAAGGTTCTTTGTTGTTAGGAGGTTAGGGCTGTTTGTTGTTACAGGGTTAGGTTAGTTTCTTGTTAGGGGTTTAGTGTTGTTTGTTGTTAGGGGGTTAGTGTTTGGTGTTAGGGGTTTAGTGTTGTTTCTTGTTAGGGTTTAGTGGTTTTTGTTGTTAGGGTGTTAGTGTTTTTTGTTGTTAGGGGTTTAGGGTTTTTTGTTGTTAGGGGTTTAAGGTTGTTTGTTGTTAGGAGGTTAGGGTTGTTTGTTGTTACGGGGTTAGGTTAGTTTCTTGTTAGGTGTTTAGTGTTGTTTGTTGTTAGGGGGTTAGTGTTTGTTGATAGGGGTTTAGGGTTGTTTCTTGTTGTTGTTTAGTAGTTTTGGTTGTTAGGGTGTTAGTGTTGTTGTTTGTTAGGGGGTTAGGGTTGTTTGTTGTTAGAAGGTTAGGGTTGTTTGTTGTTAGGGGTTTAGGGTTGTTTGTTGTTAGGAGGTTAGGGTTGTTTGTTGTTACGGAGTTATGTTAGTTTCTTGTTAGGGGTTTAGTGTTGTTTGTTGTTAGGGAGTTAGTGTTTGTTGTTAGGGGTTTAGGGTTTTTTCTTGTTGGGGTTTAGTAGTTTTTGTTGTTAGGGTGTTAGTGTTGTTTGTTGTTAGGGGGTTAGTGTTGTTTGTTCTTACGGGGTTTGTGTTGTTTGTGGTTAGGGTGTTAGTGTTGTTTGTGGTTAGAGGATGAGCGTTATTGGTTGTTAGGGGGTTAGGATTGTTTGTTGTTAGGGGTTTAGGGTTGTTTGTTGTTAGGGGGTTAAGGTTGTTTGTTGTTAGGAGGTTAGGGTTGTTTGTTGTTACAGAGTTAGGTTAGTTTCTTGTTAGGGGTTTAGTGTTGTTTGTTGTTAAGGAGTTAGTGTTTGTTGTTAGGGGTTTAGTGTTGTTTCTTGTTGGGGTTTAGTGGTTTTTGTTGTTAGGGTGTTAGTGTTGTTTGTTGATAGGGGTTTAGGGTTGTTTGTTGTTAGGGGTTTCAGGTTGTTTGTTGTTAGGAGGTTAGGGTTGTTTGTTGTTACGGGGTTATGTTAGTTTCTTGTTAGGGGTTTAGTGTTGTTTGTTGTTAGGGGGTTAGTGTTTGTTGTTAGGGGTTTAGGAATGTTTCTTGTTGGAGTTTAGTAGTTTTTGTTGTTAGGGTGTTAGTGTTTTTTGTTGTTAGGGGGTTAGTGTTGTTTGTTCTTACGGGGTTAGTGTTGTTTGTGGTTAGGGTGTTAGTGTTGTTTGTGGTTAGGGGGTGTGCGTTGTTGGTTGTTAGGGGGTTAGGATTGTTTGTTGTTAGGGGTTTAGGGTTGTTTGTTGTTAGGGGGTTAAGGTTGTTTGTTGTTAGGAGGTTAGGGTTGTTTGTTGTTACAGAGTTAGGTTAGTTTCTTGTTAGGGGTTTAGTGTTGTTTGTTGTTAGAAGGTTAGTGTTTGTTGTTAGGGGTTTAGTGTTGTTTCTTGTTGGGGTTTAGTGGTTTTTGTTGTTAGGGTGTTAGTGTTGTTTGTTGTTAGGGGTTTAGGGTTGTTTGTTGTTAGGGGTTTAAGGTTGTTTGTTGTTAGGGGGTTAGGGTTGTTTGTTGTTACGGGGTTAGGTTAGTTTCTTGTTAGGGGTTTAGTGTTGTTTGTTGTTAGGGGGTTAGTGTTTGTTGTTAGGGGTTTAGGGTTGTTTCTTGTTGGGGTTTAGTAGTTTTAGTTGTTAGGGTGTTAGTGTTGTTTGTGGTTAGGGGCTTAGTGTTGTTGTTTGTTAGGGGGTTAGGCTTGTTTGTTGTTAGGAGGTTAGGGTTGTTTGTTGTTACAGGGTTAGGTTAGTTTATTGTCAGGGGTTTAGTGTTGTTTGTTGTTATTGGGTTAGTGTTTGTTGTTAGGGGTTTAGTGTTGTTTCTTGTTGGGGTTTAGTGGTTTTGGTTGTTAGGGTGTTAGTGTTGTTTGTTGTTAGGGGTTTAGGGTTGTTTGTTGTTAGGGGTTTAAGGTTGTTTGTTGTTAGGAGGTTAGGGTTGTTTGTTGTTACGGGTTTAGGTTAGTTTCTTGTTAGGGGTTTAGTGTTGTTTGTTGTTAGGGGGTTAGTGTTTGTTGTTAGGGGTTTAGGGTTGTTTCTTGTTGGCGTTTAGTAGTTTTTGTTGTTAGGGTGTTAGTGTTGTTTGTGGTTAGGGGGTTAGTGTTGTTGTTTGTTAGGGGGTTAGGGTTGTTTGTTGTTAGGAGGTTAGGGTTGTTTGTTTTTACAGGGTTAGGTTAGTTTCTTGTTAGGGGTTTAGTGATGTTTGTTGTTAGGGGGTTAGTGTTTGTTGTTAGGGGTTTAGTGTTGTTTCTTGTTGGGGTTTAGTGGTTTTTGTTGTTAGGGCGTTAGTGTTGTTTGTTGTTAGGGGTTTAGGGTTGTTTGTTAGGGGTTTAAGGTTGTTTGTTGTTAGGAGGTTAGGGTTGTTTGTTGTTACGGGGCTAGGTAAGTTTCTTGTTAAGGGTTTAGTGTTGTTTGTTGTTAGGGGGTTAGTGTTTGTTGTTAGGGGTTTAGGGTTGATTCTTGTTGGGTTTAGTAGTTTTTGTTGTTAGGGTGTTAGTGTTGTTTGTTGATAGGGGGTTAGTGTAGTTTGTTCTTACGGGCTTAGTGTTGTTTGTGGTTAGGGTGTTAGTGTTGTTTGTGGTTAGGGGGTGTGCGTTGTTGGTTGTTAGGGGGTTACGTTAGTTTCTTGTTAGGGGTTTAGTGTTGTTTGCTGTTAGGGGGTTAGTGTTTGTTGTTAGGGGTTTAGGGTTGTTTCTTTTTGGGGTTTAGTAGTTTTTGTTAGGGTGTTAGTGTTGTTTGTGGTTAGGGGGTTAGTGTTGTTGTTTGTTAGGGGGTTAGGGTTATTTGTTGTTAGGAGGTTAGGGTTGTTTGTTGTTACAGGGTTAGGTTAGTTTCTTGTTAGGGGTTCAGTGTTGTTTGTTGTTATGGGGTTAGTGTTTGTTGTTAGGGGTTTAGTGTTGTTTCTTGTTGGGGTTTAGTGTTTTTTGTTGTTAGTGTGTTAGTGTTGTTTGTTGTTAGGGGTTTAGGGTTGCTTGTTGTTAGGGGTTTAAGGTTGTTTGTTGTTAGGAGGTTAGGGTTGTTTGTTGTTACGGGGTTAGGTTAGTTTCTTGTTAGGGGATTAGTGTTGTTTGTTGTTAGGGGGTTAGTGTTTGTTGTTAGAGGTTTAGGGTTGTTTCTTGTTGGGGTTTAGTAGTTTTTGTTGTTAGGGTGTTAGTGTTGTTTGTTGTTAGGGGGTTAGTGTTGTTTGTTCTTACGGGGTTAGTGTTGTTTGTGGTTAGGGTGTTAGTGTTGTTTGTGGTTAGGGGTTTAGGGTTGTTTGTTCTTAGGGGTTTAAGATTGTTTGTTGTTAAGAAGTTAGGGTTGTTTGTTGTTACGGGGTTAGGTTAGTTTCTTGTTAGGGGTTTAGTGTTTTTTGTTGTTAGGGGGTTAGTGTTTGTTTTTAGGGGTTTAGGGCTGTTTCTTGTTGGGGTTTAGTAGTTTTTGTTGTTAGGGTGTTAGTGTTGTTTGTGGTTAGGGTGTTAGTGTTGTTGTTTGTTAGGGGGATAAGGTTGTTTTTTGTTAGGAGGTTAGGGTTGTTTGTTGTTACAGGGTTAGGTTAGTTTCTTGTTAGGGGTTTAGTGTTGTTTGTTGTTAGGGGGTTAGTGTTTGTTGTTAGGGGTTTAGAGTTGTTTCTTGTTGGGGTTTAGTGGTTTTTCTTGTTAGGGTGTTAGTGTTGTTTGTTGTTAGGGGTTTAGGGTTGTTTGTTGTTAGGGGTTTAAGGTTGTTTGTTGTTAGGAGGTTAGGGTTGTTTGTTGTTACGGGGTTAGGTTAGTTTCTTGTTAGGGGTTTAGTGTTCTTTGCTGTTAGAGGGTTAGTGTTTGTTGTTAGGGGTTTAGGGTTGTTTCTTGTTGGGGTTTAGTAGTTTTTGTTGTTAGGGTGTTAGTGTTGTTTGTGGTTAGGGGGTTAGTGTTGTTTGTTCTTACGGGGTTAGTGTTGTTTGTGGTTAGGGTGTTAGTGTTGTTTGTGGTTAGGGGGTGAGAGTTGTTGGTTGTTAGGGGGTTAGGATTGTTTGTTGTTAGGGGTTTAGGGTTGTTTGTTGTTAGGGGGTTAAGGTTGTTTGTTGTTAGGAGGTTAGGGCTGTTTGTTGTTACACGGTTAGGTTAGTTTCTTGTTAGGGGTTTAGTGTTGTTTGTTGTTAGGGGGTTAGTGTTTGTTGTTACGGGTTTAGTGTTGTTTCTTGTTGGGGTTTAGTGGTTTTTATTGTTAGGGTGTTAGTGTTGTTTGTTGTTAGGTGTTTAGGGTTGTTTGTTGTTAGGGGGTTAGTGTTTGTTGTTAGGGGTTTAAGGTTGTTTCTTGTTGGAGTTTAGTAGTTTTTCTTGTTAGGGTGTTAGTGTTGTTTGTGGTTAGGGGGTTAGTGTTGTTTGTTAGGGGGTTAGGGTTGTTTGTTGTTGGGGTTTAGTGGTTTTTCTTGTTAGGGTGTTAGTGTTGTTTGTTGTTAGGGGTTTAGGGTTTTTTGTTGTTAGGGGTTTAAGGTTGTTTGTTGTTAGGAGGTTAGGGTTGTTTGTTGTTACGGGGTTAGGTTAGTTTCTTGTTAGGGGTTTAGTGTTGTTTGTTGTTAGGGGGTTAGTGTTTGTTTTTAGGGCTTTAGGGTTGTTTCTTGTTGTTTTTTAGTAGTTTTTGTTGTTAGGGTGTTAGTGTTGTTTGTGGTTAGGGGGTTAGTGTTGTTGTTTGTTAGGGGGTTAGGGTTGTTTGTTGTTAGAAGGGTAGGGTTGTTTGTTGTTAGGGGTTTAGGGTTGTTTGTTGTTAGGAGGTTAGGGTTGTTTGTTGTTACGGGGTTAGGTTAGTTTCTTGTTAGGGGTTTAGTGTTGTTTGTTGTTAGGGGGTTAGTGTTTGTTATTAGGGGTTTAGGGTTGTTTCTTGTTGGGGTTTAGTAGTTTTTGTTGTTAGGGTGTTAGTGTTGTTTGTGGTTAGGGTGTAAGTGTTGTTTGTGGTTGGGGGTTAGTGTTGTTGTTTGTTAGGGGGTTAGGATTGTTTGTTGTTAGAAGGTTAGGGTTGTTTGTTGTTACGGGTTTAGGGTTGTTTGTTGTTAGGAGGTTAGGGTTGTTTGTTGTTACGGGGTTAGGTTAGTTTCTTGTTAGGGGTTTAGTGTTGTTCGTGGTTAGGGGGTTAGTGTTTGTTGTTAGGGGTTTAGTGTTGTTTCCTGTTGGGGTTTATTGGTTTTTGTTGTTAGGGTGTTAGCGTTGTTTGTTGTTAGGGGTTTAGGGTTGTTTGTTGTTAGGGGTTTAAGGTTGTTTTCTTGTTAGGAGGTTAGGGTTGTTTGTTGTTACGGGGTTAGTGTTGTTTGTGGTTAGGGGGTGTGCGTTGTTGGTTGTTAGGGGGTGAGGATGGTTTGTTGTTAGGGGTTTAGGGTTGTTTGTTGTTAGGGGGTTAAGGTTGTTTGTTGTTAGGAGGTTAGGGATATTTGTTGTTACAGGGTTAGGTTAGTTTCTTGTTAGGGGTTTAGTGTTGTTTGTTGTTAGGGGGTTAGTGTTTGTTGTTAGGGCTTTAGTGTTGTTTCTTGTTGGGGTTTAGTGTTTTTTGTTGTTAGGGTGTTACTGTTGTTTGTTGTTAGGGGTTTAGGGTTGTTTGTTGTTAGGGATTTAAGGTTGTTTGTTGTTAGGAGGTTAGGGTTGTTTGTTGTTACGGGGTTAGGTTAGGCTCTTGTTAGGGGTTTAGTGTTGTTTGCTGTTAGGGGGTTAGTGTTTGTTTTTAGGGGTTTAGGGTTGTTTCTTGTTGGGGTTTAGTAGTTTTTGTTGTTAGGGTGTTAGTGTTGTTTGTGGTTACGGGGTTAGTGTTGTTTGTTCTTACGGGGTTAGTGTTGTTTGTGGTTAGGGTGTTAGTGTTGTTTGTGGTTAGGGGGTGAGAGTTGTTGGTTGTTAGGGGGTTAGGATTGTTTGTTGCTAGGGGTTTAGGGTTGTTTGTTGTTAGGGGGTTAAGGTTGTTTGTTGTTAGGAGGTTAGGGTTGTTTGTTGTTACAGGGTTAGGTTAGTTTCTTGTTAGGGGTTTAGTGTTGTTTGTTGTTAGGGGGTTAGTGTTTGTTGTTAGGGGTTTAGTGTTGTTTCTTGTTGGGGTTTAGTGGTTTTTGTTGTTAGGGTGTTAGTGTTGTTTGTTGTTAGGGGTTTAGGGTTGTTTGTTGTTAGGGGTTTAAGGTTGTTGTTAGGAGGTTAGGGCTGTTTGTTGTTACGGGGTTAGGTTAGTTTCTTGTTAGGGGTTTAGTGTTGTTTGTTGTTAGGGGGTTAGTGTTTGTGGTTAGGGGTTTAGGGTTGTTTCTTGTTGGGGTTTAGTAGTTTTAGTTGTTAGGGTGTTAGAGTTGTTTGTGGTTAGGGGCTTAGTGTTGTTGTTTGTTAGGGGGTTAGGGTTGTTTGTTCTTAGGAGGTTAGGGTCGTTTGTTGTTACAGGGTTAGGTTAGTTTATTGTTAGGGGTTTAGTGTTGTTTGTTGTTAGGGGGTTAGTGTTTGTTGTTACGGGTTTAGTGTTGTTTCTTGTAGGGGTTTAGTGGTTTTTGTTGTTAGGGTGTTAGTGTTGTTTGTTGTTAGGGGTTTAGGGTTGTTTGTTGTTAGGGGTTTAAGGTTGTTTGTTGTTAGGAGGTTAGGGTTGTTTGTTGTTACAGGTTTAGGTTAGTTTCTTGTTAGGGGTTTAGTGTTGTTTGTTGTTAGGGGGTTAGTGTTTGTTGTTAGGGGTTTAGGGTTGTTTCTTGTTGGGGTTTAGTAGTTTTTGTTGTTAGGGTGTTAGTGTTGTTTGTTGTTAGGGGGTTAGTGTTGTTGTTTTTTAGGGGGTTAGGGTTGTTTGTTGTTAGAAGGTTAGGGTTGTTTGTTGTTAGTGGTTTAGGGTTGTTTGTTGTTAGGAGGTTAGGGTTGTTTGTTGTTACGGAGTTAGGTTAGTTTCTTGTTAGGGGTTTAGTGTTGTTTGTTGTTAGGGGGTAAGTGTTTGTTGTTAGGGGTTTAGGGTTGTTTCTTGTTGGGGTTTAGTAGTATTTGTTGATAGGGTGTTAGTGTTGTTTGTTGTTAGGGGGTTAGTGTTGTTTGTTCTTACGGGGTTTGTGATGTTTGTTGTTAGGGGGTTAGTGTTGTTTGTGGATGGGGGGTGTGCGTTGTTGGTTGTTAGGGGTTTAGGGTTGTTTGTTGTTAGGGGTTTAGGGTTGTTTGTTGTTAGGGGGTTAGAGTTGTTTGTTGTTAGGGGTTTAGGGTTGTTTGTTGTTAGGGGGTTAACGTTGTTTGTTGTTAGGAGGTTAGGGTTGTTTGTTGTTACAGGGTTAGGTTACTTTCTTGTTAGGGGTTTAGTGGTGTTTGTTGTTAGGGGTTAGTGTTTGTTGTTAGGGGTTTAGTGTTATTTCTTGTTGGGGTTTAGTGGTTTTTGTTGTTAGGGTGTTAGTGTTGTTTGTTGTTAGGGGTTTAGGGTTGTTTGTTGTTAGGGGTTTAAGGTTGTTTGTTGTTAGGAGGTCAGGGTTGTTTGTTGTTACGGGGTTAGGTTAGTTTCTTGTTAGGGGTTTAGTGTTGTTTGTTGTTAGGGGGTTAGTGTTTGTTGTTAGGGGTTTAGGGTTGTTTCTTGTTGGGGTTTAGTAGTTTTTGTTGTTAGGGTGTTACTGTTGTTTGTTGTTAGGGGTTTAGGGTTGTTTGTTGTTAGGGGTTTAAGGTTGTTTGTTGTTAGGAGGTTAGGGTTGTTTGTTGTTACGGGGTTAGGTTAGTTTCTTGTTAGGGGTTTAGTGTTGTTTGTTGTTACGGGGTTAGTGTTTGTTGTTAGGGGTTTAGGGTTGTTTCTTGTTGGGGTTTAGTAGTTTTAGTTGTTAGGGTGTTAGTGTTGTTTGTGGTTAGGGGCTTAGTGTTGTTTGTTAGGGGGTTAGGGTTGTTTGTTGTTAGAAGGTTAGGGTTGTTTGTTGTTAGGGGTTTAGGGTTGTTTGTTGTTAGGAGGTTAGGGTTGTTTGTTGTTACGGAGTTAGGTTAGTTTCTTGTTAGGGGTTTAGTGTTGTTTGTTGTTAGGGGGTTAGTGTTTGTTGTTAGGGGTTTAGGGTTGTTTCTTGTTGGGGTTTAGTAGTTTTTGTTGTTAGGGTGTTACTGTTGTTTGTTGTTAGGGGGTTAGTATTGTTTGTTCTTACGGGGTTAGTGTTGTTTGTGGTTAGGGTGTTAGTGTTTGTTGTTAGGGGTTTAGGGTTGTTTCTTTTTGGGGTTTAGTGGTTTTTGTTGTTAGGGTGTTAGTGTTGTTTGTTGTTAGGGGTTTAGGGTTGTTTGTTGTTAGGGGTTTAAGGTTGTTTGTTGTTAGGAGGTTAGGGTTGTTTGTTGTTACGGGGTTAGGTTAGTTTCTTGTTAGGGGTTTAGTGTTGTTTGTTGTTAGGGGGTTAGTGTTTGTTGTTAGGGGTTTAGGGTTGTTTCTTGTTGGGGTTTAGTGGTTTTTGTTGTTAGGGTGTTAGTGTTGTTTGTTGTTAGGGGGTTAGTGTTGTTTGTTCTTACGAGGTTAGTGTTGTTTGTGGTTAGGGTGTTAGTGTTGTTTGTGGTTAGGGGGTGAGAGTTGTTGGTTGTTAGGGGGTTAGGATTGTTTGTTGCTAGGGGTTTAGGGTTGTTTGTTGTTAGGGGGTTAAGGTTGTTTGTTGTTAGGAGGTTAGGGTTGTTTGTTGTTACAGGGTTAGGTTAGTTTCTTGTTAGGGGTTTAGTGTTGTTTGTTGTTAGGGGGTTAGTGTTTGTTGTTAGGGGTTTAGTGTTGTTTCTTGTTGGGGTTTAGTGGTTTTTGTTGTTAGGGTGTTAGTGTTGTTTGTTGTTAGGGGTTTAGGGTTGTTTGTTGTTAGGGGTTTAAGGTTGTTGTTAGGAGGTTAGGGTTGTTTGTTGTTACGGGGTTAGGTTAGTTTCTTGTTAGGGGTATAGTGTTGTTTGTTGTTAGGGGGTTAGTGTTTGTGGTTAGGGGTTTAGGGTTGTTTCTTGTTGGGGTTTAGTAGTTTTAGTTGTTAGGGTGTTAGAGTTGTTTGTGGTTAGGGGCTTAGTGTTGTTGTTTGTTAGGGGGTTAGGGTTGTTTGTTGTTAGGAGGTTAGGGTCGTTTGTTGTTACAGGCTTAGGTTAGTTTATTGTTAGGGGTTTAGTGTTGTTTGTTGTTAGGGGGTTACTGTTTGTTGTTACGGGTTTAGTGTTGTTTCTTGTAGGGGTTTAGTGGTTTTTGTTGTTAGGGTGTTAGTGTTGTTTGTTGTTAGGGGTTTAGGGTTGTTTGTTGTTAGGGGTTTAAGGTTGTTTGTTGTTAGGAGGTTAGGGTTGTTTGTTGTTACGGGTTTAGGTTAGTTTCTTGTTAGGGGTTTAGTGTTGTTTGTTGTTAGGGGGTTAGTGTTTGTTGTTAGGGGTTTAGGGTTGTTTCTTGTTGGGGTTTAGTAGTTTTTGTTGTTAGGGTGTTAGTGTTGTTTGTTGTTAGGGGGTTAGTGTTGTTGTTTGTTAGGGGGTTAGGGTTGTTTGTTGTTAGAAGGTTAGGGTTGTTTGTTGTTAGTGGTTTAGGGTTGTTTGTTGTTAGGAGGTTAGGGTTGTTTGTTGTTACGGAGTTAGGTTAGTTTCTTGTTAGGGGTTTAGTGTTGTTTGTTGTTAGGGGGTAAGTGTTTGTTGTTAGGGGTTTAGGGTTGTTTCTTGTTGGGGTTTAGTAGTATTTGTTGATAGGGTGTTAGTGTTGTTTGTTGTTAGGGGGTTAGTGTTGTTTGTTCTTACGGGGTTTGTGATGTTTGTTGTTAGGGGGTTAGTGTTGTTTGTGGATGGGGGTGTGCGTTGTTGGTTGTTAGGGGTTTAGGGTTGTTTGTTGTTAGGGGTTTAGGGTTGTTTGTTGTTAGGGGGTTAGAGTTGTTTGTTGTTAGGGGTTTAGGGTTGTTTGTTGTTAGGGGGTTAACGTTGTTTGTTGTTAGGAGGTTAGGGTTGTTTGTTGTTACAGGGTTAGGTTACTTTCTTGTTAGGGGTTTAGTGGTGTTTGTTGTTAGGGTGTTAGTGTTGTTTGTTGTTAGGGGGTTAGTGTTGTTTGTTCTTACGAGGTTAGTGTTGTTTGTGGTTAGGGTGTTAGTGTTGTTTGTGGTTAGGGGGTGAGAGTTGTTGGTTGTTAGGGGGTTAGGATTGTTTGTTGCTAGGGGTTTAGGGTTGTTTGTTGTTAGGGGGTTAAGGTTGTTTGTTGTTAGGAGGTTAGGGTTGTTTGTTGTTACAGGGTTAGGTTAGTTTCTTGTTAGGGGTTTAGTGTTGTTTGTTGTTAGGGGGTTAGTGTTTGTTGTTAGGGGTTTAGTGTTGTTTCTTGTTGGGGTTTAGTGGTTTTTGTTGTTAGGGTGTTAGTGTTGTTTGTTGTTAGGGGTTTAGGGTTGTTTGTTGTTAGGGGTTTAAGGTTGTTGTTAGGAGGTTAGGGTTGTTTGTTGTTACGGGGTTAGGTTAGTTTCTTGTTAGGGGTATAGTGTTGTTTGTTGTTAGGGGGTTAGTGTTTGTGGTTAGGGGTTTAGGGTTGTTTCTTGTTGGGGTTTAGTAGTTTTAGTTGTTAGGGTGTTAGAGTTGTTTGTGGTTAGGGGCTTAGTGTTGTTGTTTGTTAGGGGGTTACGGTTGTTTGTTGTTAGGAGGTTAGGGTCGTTTGTTGTTACAGGCTTAGGTTAGTTTATTGTTAGGGGTTTAGTGTTGTTTGTTGTTAGGGGGTTAGTGTTTGTTGTTACGGGTTTAGTGTTGTTTCTTGTAGGGGTTTAGTGGTTTTTGTTGTTAGGGTGTTAGTGTTGTTTGTTGTTAGGGGTTTAGGGTTGTTTGTTGTTAGGGGTTTAAGGTTGTTTGTTGTTAGGAGGTTAGGGTTGTTTGTTGTTACGGGTTTAGGTTAGTTTCTTGTTAGGGGTTTAGTGTTGTTTGTTGTTAGGGGGTTAGTGTTTGTTGTTAGGGGTTTAGGGTTGTTTCTTGTTGGGGTTTAGTGGTTTTTGTTGTTAGTGTGTTAGTGTTGTTTGTTGTTAGGGGGTTAGTGTTGTTTGTTCTTACGAGGTTAGTGTTGTTTGTGGTTAGGGTGTTAGTGTTGTTTGTGGTTAGGGGGTGAGAGTTGTTGGTTGTTAGGGGGTTAGGATTGTTTGTTCCTAGGGGTTTAGGGTTGTTTGTTGTTAGGGGGTTAAGGTTGTTTGTTGTTAGGAGGTTAGGGTTGTTTGTTGTTACAGGGTTAGGTTAGTTTCTTGTTAGGGGTTTAGTGTTGTTTGTTGTTAGGGGGTTAGTGTTTGTTGTTAGGGGTTTAGTGTTGTTTCTTGTTGGGGTTTAGTGGTTTTTGTTGTTAGGGTGTTAGTGTTGTTTGTTGTTAGGGGTTTAGGGTTGTTTGTTGTTAGGGGTTTAAGGTTGTTGTTAGGAGGTTAGGGTTGTTTGTTGTTACGGGGTTAGGTTAGTTTCTTGTTAGGGGTATAGTGTTGTTTCTTGTTAGGGGGTTAGTGTTTGTGGTTAGGGGTTTAGGGTTGTTTCTTGTTGGGGTTTAGTAGTTTTAGTTGTTAGGGTGTTAGAGTTGTTTGTGGTTAGGGGCTTAGTGTTGTTGTTTGTTAGGGGGTTAGGGTTGTTTGTTGTTAGGAGGTTAGGGTCGTTTGTTGTTACAGGCTTAGGTTAGTTTATTGTTAGGGGTTTAGTGTTGTTTGTTGTTAGGGGGTTAGTGTTTGTTGTTACGGGTTTAGTGTTGTTTCTTGTAGGGGTTTAGTGGTTTTTGTTGTTAGGGTGTTAGTGTTGTTTGTTGTTAGGGGTTTAGGGTTGTTTGTTGTTAGGGGTTTAAGGTTGTTTGTTGTTAGGAGGTTAGGGTTGTTTGTTGTTACGGGTTTAGGTTAGTTTCTTGTTAGGGGTTTAGTGTTGTTTGTTGTTAGGGGGTTAGTGTTTGTTGTTAGGGGTTTAGGGTTGTTTCTTGTTGGGGTTTAGTAGTTTTTGTTGTTAGGGTGTTAGTGTTGTTTGTTGTTAGGGGGTTAGTGTTGTTGTTTGTTAGGGGGTTAGGGTTGTTTGTTGTTAGAAGGTTAGGGTTGTTTGTTGTTAGTGGTTTAGGGTTGTTTGTTGTTAGGAGGTTAGGGTTGTTTGTTGTTACGGAGTTAGGTTAGTTTCTTGTTAGGGGTTTAGTGTTGTTTGTTGTTAGGGGGTAAGTGTTTGTTGTTAGGGGTTTAGGGTTGTTTCTTGTTGGGGTTTAGTAGTATTTGTTGATAGGGTGTTAGTGTTGTTTGTTGTTAGGGGGTTAGTGTTGTTTGTTCTTACGGGGTTTGTGATGTTTGTTGTTAGGGGGTTAGTGTTGTTTGTGGATGGGGGTGTGCGTTGTTGGTTGTTAGGGGTTTAGGGTTGTTTGTTGTTAGGGGTTTAGGGTTGTTTGTTGTTAGGGGGTTAGAGTTGTTTGTTGTTAGGGGTTTAGGGTTGTTTGTTGTTAGGGGGTTAACGTTGTTTGTTGTTAGGAGGTTAGGGTTGTTTGTTGTTACAGGGTTAGGTTACTTTCTTGTTAGGGGTTTAGTGGTGTTTGTTGTTAGGGGTTAGTGTTTGTTGTTAGGGGTTTAGTGTTATTTCTTGTTGGGGTTTACTGGTTTTTGTTGTTAGGGTGTTAGTGTTGTTTGTTGTTAGGGGTTTAGGGTTGTTTGTTGTTAGGGGTTTAAGGTTGTCTGTTGTTAGGAGGTCAGGGTTGTTTGTTGTTACGGGGTTAGGTTAGTTTCTTGTTAGGGGTTTAGTGTTGTTTGTTGTTAGGGGGTTAGTGTTTGTTGTTAGGGGTTTAGGGTTGTTTCTTGTTGGGCTTTAGTAGTTTTTGTTGTTAGGGTGTTACTGTTGTTTGTTGTTAGGGGTTTAGGGTTGTTTGTTGTTAGGGGTTTAAGGTTGTTTGTTGTTAGGAGGTTAGGGTTGTTTGTTGTTACGGGGTTAGGTTAGTTTCTTGTTAGGGGTTTAGTGTTGTTTGTTGTTACGGGGTTAGTGTTTGTTGTTAGGGGTTTAGGGTTGTTTCTTGTTGGGGTTTAGTAGTTTTAGTTGTTAGGGTGTTAGTGTTGTTTGTGGTTAGGGGCTTAGTGTTGTTTGTTAGGGGGTTAGGGTTGTTTGTTGTTAGAAGGTTAGGGTTGTTTGTTGTTAGGGGTTTAGGGTTGTTTGTTGTTAGGAGGTTAGGGTTGTTTGTTGTTACGGAGTTAGGTTAGTTTCTTGTTAGGGGTTTAGTGTTTGTTGTTAGGGGGTTAGTGTTTGTTGTTAGGGGTTTAGGGTTGTTTCTTGTTGGGGTTTAGTAGTTTTTGTTGTTAGGGTGTTACTGTTGTTTGTTGTTAGGGGGTTAGTGTTGTTTGTTCTTACGGGGTTAGTGTTGTTTGTGGTTAGGGTGTTAGTGTTTGTTGTTAGGGGTTTAGGGTTGTTTCTTTTTGGGGTTTAGTGGTTTTTTTGTTAGGGTGTTAGTGTTGTTTGTTGTTAGGGGTTTAGGGTTGTTTGTTGTCAGGGGTTTAAGGTTGTTTGTTGTTAGGAGGTTAGGGTTGTTTGTTGTTACGGGGTTAGGTTAGTTTCTTGTTAGGGGTTTAGTGTTGTTTGTTGTTAGGGGGTTAGTGTTTGTTGTTAGGGGTTTAGGGTTGTTTCTTGTTGGGGTTTAGTCGTTTTTGTTGTTAGGGTGTTAGTGTTGTTTGTTGTTAGGGGGTTAGTGTTGTTTGTTCTTACGAGGTTAGTGTTGTTTGTGGTTAGGGTGTTAGTGTTGTTTGTGGTTAGGGGGTGAGCGTTGTTGGTTGTTAGGGGGTTAGGATTGTTTGTTGTTAGGGGTTTAGGGTTGTTTGTTGTTTGGGGGTTAAGGTGGATTGTTGTTAGGAAGTTAGTGCTGTTTGTTGTTACAGGGTTAGGTTAGTTTCTTCTTAGGGGTTTAGTGTTGTTTGTTGTTAGGGGGTTAGTGTTTGTTGTTAGGGGTTTAGTGTTGTTTCCTGTTGGGGTTTAGTGTTTTTTGTTGTTAGGGTGTTAGTGTTGCTTGTTGTTAGGCGTTTAGGGTTGTTTGTTGTTAGGGGTTTAAGGTTGTTTGTTGTTAGGAGGTTAGGGTTGTTTGTTGTTACCGGGTTAGGTTAGTTTCTTGTTAGGGGTTTAGTGTTGTTTGCTGTTAAGGGGTTAGTGTTTGTTGTTAGGGGTTTAGGGTTGTTTCTTGTTGGGGTTTAGTAGTTTTAGTTGTTAGGGTGTTAGTGTTGTTTGTGGTTAGGGGCTTAGTGTTGTTTGTTAGGGGGTTAGGGCTGTTTGTTGCTAGGAGGTTTGGGTTGTTTGTTGTTACAGGGTTAGGTTAGTTTATTTTTAGGGGTTTAATGTTGTTTGTTGTTAGGGGGTTAGTGTTTGTTGTTAGGGGTTTAGGGTTGTTTCTTGTTGGGGTTTAGTAGTTTTTGTTGTTAGGGTGTTAGTGTTGTTTGTGGTTAGGGAGTTAGTGTTGTTGTTTGTTAGGGGGTTAGGGTTGTTTGTTGTTAGAAGGTTAGGGTTGTTTGTTGTTAGGGGTTTAGGGTTGTTTGTTGTTAGGAGGTTAGGGTTGTTTGTTGTTACGGAGTTAGGTTAGTTTCTTGTTAGGGGTTTAGTGTTGTTTGTTAGGGGGTTAGTGTTTGTTGTTACGGGTTTAGGGTTGTTTCTTGTTGGGGTTTAGTAGTTTTTGTTGTTAGGGTGTTAGTGTTGTTTGTTGTTAGGGGGTTAGTGTTGTTTGTTCTTACGGGGTTAGTGTTGTTTGTGGTTAGGGTGTTAGTGTTTGTTGTTAGGGGTTTAGGGTTGTTTCTTTTTGGGGTTTACTGGTTTTTGTTGTTAGGGTGTTAGTGTTGTTTGTTGTTAGGGGTTTAGGGTTGTTTGTTGTTAGGGGTTTAAGGTTGTTTGTTGTTAGGAGGTTAGGGTTGTTTGTTGTTACGGGGTTAGGTTAGTTTCTTGTTAGGGGTTTAGTGTTGTTTGTTGTTAGGGGGTTAGTGCTTGTTGTTAGGGGTTTAGGGTTGTTTCTTGTTGGGGTTTAGTGGTTTTTGTTGTTAGGGTGTTAGTGTTGTTTCTTGTTAGGGGGTTAGTGTTGTTTGTTCTTACGGGGTTAGTATTGTTTGTGGTTAGGGTGTTAGTGTTGTTTGTGGTTAGGGAGTGTGCGTTGTTGGTTGTTAGGGGGTTAGGATTGTTTGTTGTTAGGGGTTTAGGGTTGTTTGTTGTTTGGGGGTTAAGGTGGATTGTTGTTAGGAAGTTAGTGCTGTTTGTTGTTACAGGGTTAGGTTAGTTTCTTGTTAGGGGTTTAGTGTTGTTTGTTGTTAGGGGGTTAGTGTTTGTTGTTAGGGGTTTAGTGTTGTTTCCTGTTGGGGTTTAGTGTTTTTTGTTGTTAGGGTGTTAGTGTTGTTTGTTGTTAGGCGTTTAGGGTTGTTTGTTGTTAGGGGTTTAAGGTTGTTTGTTGTTAGGAGGTTAGGGTTGTTTGTTGTTACGGGGTTAGGTTAGTTTCTTGTTAGGGGTTTAGTGTTGTTTGCTGTTAAGGGGTTAGTGTTTGTTGTTAGGGGTTTAGTGTTGTTTCCTGTTGGGGTTTATTGGTTTTTGTTGTTAGGGTGTTAGTGTTGTTTGTTGTTAGGGGTTTAGGGTTGTTTGTTGTTAGGGGTTTAAGGTTGTTTGTTGTTAGGAGGTTAGGGTTGTTTGTTGTTACGGGGTTAGTGTTGTTTGTGGTTAGGGTGTTAGTGTTGTTTGTGGTTAGGGGGTGTGCGTTGTTGGTTGTTAGGGGGTTAGGATGGTTTGTTGTTAGGGGTTTAGGGTTGTTTGTTGTTAGGGGGTTAAGGTTGTTTGTTGTTAGGAGGTTAGGGATATTTGTTGTTACAGGGTTAGGTTAGTTTCTTGTTAGGGGTTTAGTGTTGTTTGTTGTTAGGGTGTTAGTGTTTGTTGTTAGGGGTTTAGTGTTGTTTCTTGTTGGGGTAATGTTTTTTGTTGTTAGGGTGTTAGTGTTCTTTGTTGTTAGGGGCTTAGGGTTGTTTGTTGTTAGGGGTTTAAGGTTGTTTGTTGTTAGGAGATTAGGGTTGTTTGTTGTTACAGGGTTACGTTAGTTTTTTGTTAGGGGTTTAGTGTTGTTTGTTGTTAGGGGGTTAGTGTTTTTTGTTAGGGGTTTAGTGTTGTTTCTTGTTGGGGTTTAGTGGTTTTTATTGTTAGGGTGTTAGTGTTGTTTGTTGTTAGGGGTTTAGGTTTGTTTGTTGTTAGGGGTTTAAGGTTGTTTGTTGTTAGGAGGTTAGGGTTGTTTGTTGTTACGGGGTTAGGTTAGTTTCTTGTTAGGGGTTTAGTGTTGTTTGTTGTTAGGGGTTTAGTGTTTGTTGTTAGGGGTTTAGGGTTGTTTCTTGTTGGGGTTTAGTAGTTTTTGTTGTTAGGGTGTTAGTGTTGTTTGTGGTTAGGGGGTTAGTGTTGTTGTTTGTTAGGGGGTTAGGGTTGTTTGTTGTTAGGAGGTTAGGGTTGTTTGTTCTTACAGGGTTAGGTTAGTTTCTTGTTAGGGGTTTAGAGTTGTTTGTTGTTAGGGGGTTAGTGTTTGTTGTTAGGGGTTCAGTGTTGTTTCCTGTTGGAGTTTAGTGGTTTTTGTTGTTAGGGTGTTAGTGTTGTTTGTTGTTAGGGGTTTAGGGTTGTTTGTTGTTAGGGGTTTAAGGTTGTTTGTTGTTAGGAGGTTAGGGTTGTTTGTTGTTACGGGGTTAGGTTAGTTTCTTGTTAGGTGTTTAGTGTTGTTTGTTGTTAGGGGGTTAGTGTTTGTTGTTAGGGGTTTAGGGTTGTTTCTTGTTGGGGTTTAGTAGTTTTTGTTGTTAGGGTGTTAGTGTTGTTTGTTGTTACGGGGTTAGTGTTGTTTGTTCTTACGGGGTTAGTGTTGTTTGTGGTTAGGGTTTTAGTGCTGTTTGTGGTTAGGGGGTGAGCGTGGTTCGTTGTTAGGGGGTTAGGATTGTTTGTTGGTAGGGATTTAGGGTTGTTTGCTGTTAGGGGGTTAAGGTTCCTTGTTGTTTGGATGTTAGGGTTGTTTGTTGTTACGGGGTTAGGTTAGTTTCTTGTTAGGGGTTTAGTGTTGTTTGTTGTTAGGGGGTTAGTGTTTGTTGTTAGGGGTTTAGGGTTGTTTCTTGTTGGGGTTTAGTAGTTTTTGTTGTTAGGGTGTTAGTGTTGTTTGTGGTTAGGGGGTTAGTTTCGTTGTTTGTTAGGGTGTTATGTTTGTTTGTTATTACAAGGTTAGGGTTGTTTGTTGTTAGGGCTTTAGGGTTGTTTGTTTTTAGGGGGTTAGGGTTGTTTGTTGTTAGGTGTTTAGAGTAGTTTATTTTTAGGGGGTTAGGGTTGTTTGTTGTTAGGTTGTTAGGATTGTTGTTAGGGGGTTAGTGTTTTTTGTTGTTAGGGGGTTAGTGTTGTTTCTTGTTAGAGAGTTAGGGTTCTTTGTTGTTAGGGGCTTAGGGTTGTTTGTTGTTAATATGTTAGAATAGTTTGTTGTTGGGGGTTAGGGTTGTTTTTTGTTAGGGGGTTAGGGTTGTTGTTAGGTGGTTAGTGTTGTTTCTATTTAGGGGTTTCGGGTTGTTTCTTGTTGAGGTTTAGTGGTTTATGTTGTTAGGGTGTTAGTGTTGTTTGTGGTTAGGGGATTAGTGTTGCTTGTATTTAGGGGTTTAAGGTTATTTCTTGATGGGTTTTAGTGGTTTTTGTTGTTAGGGTGTTAGTGTTATTTGTGGTTAGGGAGTGAGCGTTGTTGGTTGTTAGGGGGTTCGGATTGTTTGTTGTTAGGGGTTTAGGGTTGTTTGTTGTTAGGGGGTTAAGGTTGTTTGTTATTAGGAGGTTAGGGCTGTTTGTTGTTACAGGGTTAGATTAGTTTCTTGTTAGGGGTTTAGTGTTGTTTGTTGTTAGGGGGTTAGTGTTTGTTGTTAGGGGTTTAGTGTTGTTTCTTGTTGGGGTTTAGTGGTTTTTGTTGTTACACTGTTAGTGTTGTTTGTTGTTAGGGGGTTAAGGTTGTTTGTTGTTAGGAGGTTAGGGTTGTTTGTTGTTACAGGGTTAGGTTAGTTTCTTGTTAGGGGTTTAGTGTTGTTTGTTGTTAGGGGTTAGTGTTTGTTGTTAGGGGTTTAGGGTTGTTTGTTGTTAGGGGTTTAAGGTTGTTTGTTGTTAGGAGGTTAGGGTAGTTTGTTGTTACGGGGTTAGGTTAGTTTCTCGTTAGGGGTTTAGTGTTGTTTGTTGATAGGGGGTCAGTGTTTGTTGTTAGGGGTTTAGGGTTGTTTCTTGTTGGGGTTTAGTAGTTTTTGTTGTTAGGGTGTTAGTGTTGTTTGTGGTTAGGGGGTTAGTGTTGTTGTTTGTTAGGGGGTTAGGGTTGTTTGTTGTTAGGAGGTTAGGGTTGTTTGTTCTTACAGGGTTAGGTAAGTTTCTTGTTAGGGGTTTAGTGTTGTTTGTTGTTAGGGGGTTAGTGTTTGTTGTTAGGGGTTCAGTGTTGTTTCCTGTTGGAGTTTAGTGGTTTTTGTTGTTAGGGTGTTAGTGTTGTTTGTTGTTAGGGGTTTAGGGTTGTTTGTTGTTAGGGGTTTAAGGTTGTTTGTTGTTAGGAGGTTAGGGTTGTTTGTTTTTACGGGGTTAGGTTAGTTTCTTGTTAGGTGTTTAGTGTTGTTTGTTGTTAGGGGGTTAGTGTTTGTTGTTAGGAGTTTAGGGTTGTTTCTTGTTGGGGTTTAGTAGTTTTTGTTGTTAGGGTGTTAGTTTTGTTTGTTGTTAGGGGTTAGTGTTGTTTGTTCTTACGGGGTTACTGTTGTTTGTGGTTAGGGTGTTAGTGCTATTTGTGGTTAGGGGGTAAGCGTTGTTTGTTGTTAGGGGGTTAGTGTTGTTTGTTCTTACGGGGTTAGTGTTGTTTTTGGTTAGGGGGTGAGCGTTGTTGGTTGTTAGGGGGTTAGGATTGTTTGTTGTTAGGGGTTTAAGGTTGTTTGTTGTTAGGGGGTCAAGGTTGTTTGTTGTTAGGTCGTTAGGGTTGTTTCTTGTTACAGGGTTAGGTTAGTTTCTTGTTAGGGGTTTAGTGTTGTTTGTTGTTAGGTGTTTAGTGTTTGTTGTTAGGGGTTTAGTGTTGTTTCTTGTTGGGTTTTAGTGGTTTTTGTTGTTAGGGTGTTAGTGTTGTTTGTTGTTAGGGGTTTAGGGTTGTTTGTTGATAGGGGTTTAAGTTTGTTTGTTGTTAGGAGGTTAGGGTTGTTTGTTGTTACGGGGTTAGGTTAGTTTCTTGTTAGGGGTTTAGTGTTGTTTGTTGTTAGGGGGTTAGTGTTTGTTGTTAGGGGTTTAGGGTTGTTTCTTGTTGGGGTTTAGTAGTTTTTGTTGTTAGGGTGTTAGTGTTGTTTGTGGTTAGGGGCTTAGTGTTGTTTGTTCTTACGGGGTTAGTGTTGTGTGTGGTTAGGGTGTTAGTGTTGTTTGTGGTTAGGGGGTGTGCGTTGTTGGTTGTTAGGGGGTTAGTGTTGATTGTTGTTAGGGGTTTAGGGTTGTTTGTTGTTAGGGGTTTAAGGTTGTTTGTTGTTAGGAGGTTAGGGTTGTTTGTTGTTACGGGGTTAGGTTAGTTTCTTGTTAGGGGTTTAGTGTTGTTTGTTGTTAGGGGGTTAGTGTTTGTTGTTAGGGGTTTAGGGTTGTTTCTTGTTGGGGTTTAGTAGTTTTTGTTGTTAGGGTGTTAGTGTTGTTTGTTGTTAGGGGGTTAGTGTTGTTTGTTCTACGGGGTTAGTGTTGTTTGTGGTTGGGGGTGAGCGTTGTTGGTTGTCAGGGGGTTAGGATTGTTTGTTGTTAGGGGTTTAGGGTTGTTTGTTGTTAGGGGGTTAAGGTTGTTTGTTGTTAGTAGGTTAGGGTTGTTTCTTGTTACAGGGTTAGGTTAGTTTCTTGTTAGGGGTTTAGTGTTGGTTGTTGTTAGGGGTTAGTGTTTGTTGTTAGGGGTTTAGTGTTGTTTCTTGTTGGGGTTTACTGGTTTTTGTTGTTAGGGTGTTAATTTTTGTTGTTAGGGGTTTAGGGTTGTTTGTTGTTAGGGGTTTAAGGTTGTTTGTTGTTAGGAGGTTAG
Organism: Loxodonta africana; assembly: GCF_030014295.1. NCBI lineage: Eukaryota > Metazoa > Chordata > Mammalia > Proboscidea > Elephantidae > Loxodonta > Loxodonta africana. The sequence goes on from NW_026974834.1 coordinate 921,558, forward strand.
GGTTGTTTGTTGTTACGGGGTTAGGTTAGTTTCTTGTTAGGGGTTTAGTGTTGTTTGTTGTTAGGGGGTTAGTGTTTGTTGTTAGGGGTTTAGTGCTGTTTCTTGTTGGGGTTTAGTGATTTTTGTTGTTAGGGTGTTAGTGTTGTTTGTTGTTAGGGGTTTAGGGTTGTTTGTTGTTAGGGGTTTAAGGTTGTTTGTTTTTAGGAGGTCAGGGTTGTTTGTTGTTACGGGGTTAGGTTAGTTTCTTGTTAGGTGTTTAGTGTTGTTTGTTGTTAGGGCGTTAGTGTTTGTTGTTAGGGGTTTAGGGTTGTTTCTTGTTGGGGTTTAGTAGTTTTTGTTGTTAGGGTGTTAGTGTTGTTTGTTGTTAGGGGGTTAGTGTTGTTTGTTCTTACGGGGTTAGTGTTGTTTGTGGTTAGGGGGTGAGCGTTGTTGGATGTTAGGGGGTTAGGATTGTTTGTTGTTAGGGGTTTAAGGTTGTTTGTTGTTAGGGGGTCAAGGTTGTTTGTTGTTAGGACGTTAGGGTTGTTTGTTGTTACAGGGTTAGGTTAGTTTCTTGTTAGGGGTTTAGTGTTGTTTGTTGTTAGGGGTTTAGTGTTTGTTGTTAGGGGTTTAGTGTTGTTTCTTGTTGGGTTTTAGTGGTTTTTGTTGTTAGGGTGTTAGTGTTGTTTGTTGTTAGGGGTTTAGGGTTGTTTGTTGATAGGGGTTTAAGTTTGTTTGTTGTTAGGAGGTTAGGGTTGTTTGTTGTTACGGGGTTAGGTTAGTTTCTTTTTAGGGGTTTAGTGTTGTTTGTTGTTAGGGGGTTAGTGTTTGTTGTTAGGGGTTTAGGGTTGTTTCTTGTTGGGGTTTAGTAGTTTTTGTTGTTAGGGTGTTAGTGTTGTTTGTGGTTAGGGGCTTAGTGTTGTTTGTTCTTACGGGGTTAGTGTTGTGTGTGGTTAGGGTGTTAGTGTTCTTTGTGGTTAGGGGGTGTGCGTTGTTGGTTGTTAGGGGGTTAGGATTGTTTGTTGTTAGGGGTTTAGGGTTGTTTGTTGTTAGGGGGTTAAGGTTGTTTGTTGTTAGGAGGTTAGGTTTGTTTGTTGTTACAGGGTTAGGTTAGTTTCTTGTTAGGGGTTTAGTGTTGTTTGTTGTTAGGGGTTAGTGTTTGTTGTTAGGGGTTTAGTGTTGTTTCTTGTTGGGGTTTACTGGTTTTTGTTGTTAGGGTGTTAATGTTTGTTGTTAGGGGTTTAGGGTTGTTTGTTGTTAGGGGTTTAAGATTGTTTGTTGTTAGGAGGTTAGGGTTGTTTGTTGTTACGGGGTTAGGTTAGTTTCTTGTTAGGGGTTTAGTGTTGTTTGTTGTTAGGGGGTTAGTGTTTGTTGTTAGGGGTTTAGGGTTGTTTCTTGTTGGGGTTTAGTAGTTTTTGTTGTTAGGGTGTTAGTGTTGTTTGTTGTTAGGGGGTTAGTGTTGTTTGTTCTTACGGGATTAGTGTTGTTTGTGGTTAGCGTGTTAGTGTTGTTTGTGGTTAGGGGGTGAGCTTTGTTGGTTGTTGGGGGTTAGGATTGTTTGTTGTTAGGGTTTTAAGGTTGTGTGTTGTTAGGAGGTTAGGGTTGTTTGTTGTTACGCGGTTACATTAGTTTCTTGTTAGGGGTTTAGTGTTGTTTGTTGTTAGGGGGTTAGTGTTTGTTGTTAGGGGTTTAGTGTTGTTTCTTGTTGGGGTTCAGTGGTTTTTGTTTTTAGGGTGTTAGTGTTGATTGTTGTTAGGGGTTTAGGGTTGTTTGTTGTTAGGGGTTTAAGGTTGTTTGTTGTTAGGAGGTTAGGGTTGTTTGTTGTTACGGGGTTAGGTTAGTTTCTTGTCTTTGATGTAGTGTTGTTTGTTGTTAGGGGGTTAGTGTTTGTTGTTAGGGGTTTAGGGTTGTTTCTTGTTGGGGTTTAGTAGTTTTTGTTGTTAGTGTGTTAGTGTTGTTTGTTGTTGGGGGTTAGTGTTGTTTGTTCTTACGGGGTTAGTGCTGTTTGTGGTTAGGGGGTGAGCGTTGTTGGTTGTTAGGGGGTTAGGATTCTTTGTTGTTAGGGTTTTAAGGTTGTTTGTTGTTAGGGGTTAAGGTTGATTGTTGTTAGGAGGTTAGGGTTGTTTGTTGTTACAGGGTTAGGTTAGTTTCTTGTTAGGAGTTTAGTGTTGTTTGTTGTTAGGGGGTTAGTGTTTGTTGTTAGGGGTTTAGGGTTGTTTCTTGTTGGGGTTTAGTGCTTTTTGTTGTTAGCGTGTTAGTGTTCTTTGTTGTTGGGGGTTTAGTTTTGTTTGTTGTTAGGGGTTTAAGGTTGTTTGTTGTTAGGAGGTTAGGGTTGTTTGTTGTTACAGGGTTAGGTTAGTTTCTTGTTAGGGGTTTAGTGTTGTTTGTTGTTAGGGGGTTAGTGTTTGTTGTGAGGGGTTTAGTGTTGTTTCTTGTTGGGGTTTAGTGGTTTTTGTTGTTAGGGTGTTAGTGTTGTTTGTGGTTAGGGGGTTAGTGTTGTTGTTTGTTAGGGGGTTAGCGTTGTTTGTTGTTAGAAGGTTAGGGTTGTTTGTTGTTAGGGGTTTAGGGTTGTTTGTTGTTGGGGGTTAGGGTTGTTTGTTGTTAGGGGTTTAGAGTAGTTTATTTTTAGGGGGTTAGTGTTGTTTGTTGTTAGGTTGTTAGGATTGTTGTTAGGGGGTTAGTGGTGTTTGTTGTTAGGGGGTTAGTGTTTTATGTTGTTAGGGGGTTAGAGTAGCTTGTTGTTGGGGGTTAGGGTTGTTTGTTGTTAGGGGATTAGGCTTGTTTGTTGTTAGTGGGTTAGAGTAGTTTGTTGTTGGGGGTTAGGGTTGTTTGTTGTTAGGGGATTAGGATTGCTGTTACGTGGTTAGTGTTGTTTCTATTTAGGGGTTTCGGGTTGTTTCTTGTTGAGGTTTAGTGGTTTTTGTTGTTAGGGTGTTAGTGTTGTTTGTGGTTAGGGGGTTAGTGTTGTTTGTTCTTACGGGTTTAGTGTTGTTTGTGGTTAGGGTGTTAGTGTTGTTTGTGGTTAGGGGGTGAGCTTTGTTGGTTGTTGGGGGTTAGGATTGTTTGTTGTTAGGGGTTTAAGGTTGTGTGTTGTTAGGAGGTTAGGGTTGTTTGTTGTTACGGGGTTACATTAGTTTCTTGTTAGGGGTTTAGTGTTGTTTGTTGTTAGGGGGTTAGTGTTTGTTCTTAGGGGTTTAGGGTTGTTTCTTGTTGGGGTTTAGTAGTTTTTGTTGTTAGGGTGTTAGTGTTGTTTGTGGTTTGGGGGTTAGTGTTGTTGTTTGTTAGGGGGTTAGGGTTGTTTGTTGTTAGAAGGTTAGGGTTGTTTGTTGTTAGGGGTTTAGGGTTGTTTGTTGTTAGGGGGTTAGGATTGTTTGTTGTTAGGGGTTTAGTGTTTGTTGTTAGGGGTTTATTGTTGTTTCTTGTTGGGGGTAATGTTTTTTGTTGTTAGGGTGTTAGTGTTCTTTGTTGTTAGGGGCTTAGGGTTGTTTGTTGTTAGGGGTTTAAGGTTGTTTGTTGTTAGGAGATTAGGGTGGTTTGTTGTTACAGAGTTAGGTTAGTTTCTTGTTAGGGGTTTAGTGTTGTTTGTTGTTAGGGGGTTAGTGTTTGTTGTTAGGGGTTTAGGATTGTTTCTTGTTGGGGTTTAGTAGTTTTTGTTGTTAGGGTGTTAGTGTTGTTTGTTGTTAGGGGGTTAGTGTTGTTTGTTCTTACCGGGTTAGTGTTGATTGTGGTTAGGGTGTTAGTGCTGTTTGCAGTTAGGGGGTCTGCGTTGTTGGTTGTTAGGGGGTTAGGATTGTTTGTTGTTAGGGGTTTAAGGTTGTTTGTTGTTAGGGGGTTAAGGTTGTTTGTTGTTAGGAGGTTAGGGTTGTTTGTTCTTACAGGGTTAGGTAAGTTCCTTGTTAGGGGTTTAGTGTTGTTTGTTGGTAGGGGGTTAGTGTTTGTTGTTAGGGGTTTAGGGTTGTTTCTTGTTGGGGTTTAGTAGTTTTTGTTGTTAGGGTGTTAGTGTTGTTTGTTGTTAGGGGGTTATTGTTGTTTGTTCTTACGGGGTTAGTGTTGTTTGTGGTTAGGGGGTGAGCGTTGTTGGTTGTTAGGGTGTTAGGATTGTTTGTTGTTAGGGTTTTCAGGTTGTTTGTTGTTAGGGGGTAAATGTTGTTTGTTGTTAGGAGGTTAGGGTTGTTTGTTGTTACAGGGTTAGGTTAGTTTCTTGTTAGGGGTTTAGTGTTGTTTGTTGTTAGGGGTTAGTGTTTGTTGTTAGGGGTTTAGTGTTGTTTCTTGTTGGGGTTTACTGGTTTTTGTTGGTAGGGTGTTAGTGTTGTTTGTTGTTAGGGGTTTATGGTTGTTTGTTGATAGGGGTTTAAGTTTGTTTGTTGTTAGGAGGTTAGGGTTGTTTGTTGTTACGGGGTTAGGTTAGTTTCTTTTTAGGGGTTTAGTGTTGTTTGTTGTTAGGGGGTTAGTGTTTGTTGTTAGGGGTTTAGGGTTGTTTCTTGTTCGGGTTTAGTAGTTTTTGTTGTTAGGGTGTTAGTGTTGTTTGTGGATAGGGGCTTAGTGTTGTTTGTTCTTACGGGGTTAGCGTTGTGTGTGGTTAGGGTGTTAGTGTTGTTTGTGGTTAGGGGCTGTGCGTTGTTGGTTGTTAGGGGGTTAGGATTGTTTGTTGTTAGGGGTTTAGGGTTGTTTGTTGTTAGGGGGTTAAGGTTGTTTGTTGTTAGGAGGTTAGGTTTGTTTGTTGTTACAGGGTTAGGTTAGTTTCTTGTTAGGGGTTTAGTGTTGTTTGTTGTTAGGGGTTAGTGTTTGTTGTTAGGGGTTTAGTGTTGTTTCTTGTTGGGGTTTACTGGTTTTTGTTGTTAGGGTGTTAATGTTTGTTGTTAGGGGTTTAGGGATGTTTGTTGTTAGGGGTTTAAGATTGTTTGTTGTTAGGAGGTTAGGGTTGTTTGTTGTTACGGGGTTAGGTTAGTTTCTTGTTAGGGGTTTAGTGTTGTTTGTTGTTAGGGGGTTAGTGTTTGTTGTTAGGGATTTAGGGTTGTTTCTTGTTGGGGTTTAGTAGTTTTTGTTGTTAGGGTGTTAGTGTTGTTTGTGGTTAAGGGGTTAGTGTTGTTTGTTCTTATGGGGTTATTGTTGTTTGTGGTTAGGGTGTTATTGTTGTTTGTGGTTAGGGGGTGAGCTTTGTTGGTTGTTGGAGGTTAGGATTGTTTGTTTTTAGGGGTTTAAGTTTGTGTGTTGTTAGGAGGTTAGGGTTGTTTGTTGTTACGGGGTTACATTAGTTTCTTGTTAGGGGTTTAGTGTTGTTTGTTGTTAGGGGGTTAGTGTTTGTTCTTAGGGGTTTAGGGTTGTTTCTTGTTGAGGTTTAGTAGTTTTTGTTGTTAGGGTGTTAGTGTTGTTTGTGGTTTGGGGGTTAGTGTTGTTGTTTGTTAGGGGGTTAGGGTTGTTTGTTGTTAGAAGGTTAGGGTTGTTTGTTGTTAGGGGTTTAGGGTTGTTTGTTGTTAGGGGATTAGGATTGTTTGTTGTTAGGGGTTTAGGGTTGTTTGTTGTTAGGGGTTTAGTGTTTGTTGTTAGGGGTTTATTGTTGTTTCTTGTTGGGGGTAATGTTTTTTGTTGTTAGGGTGTTAGTGTTCTTTGTTGTTAGGGGCTTAGGGTTGTTTGTTGTTAGGGGTTTAAGGTTGTTTGTTGTTAGGAGATTAGGGTGGTTTGTTGTTACAGAGTTAGGTTAGTTTCTTGTTAGGGGTTTAGTGTTGTTTGTTGTTAGGGGGTTAGTGTTTGTTGTTAGGGGTTTAGGATTGTTTCTTGTTGGGGTTTAGTAGTTTTTGTTGTTAGGGTGTTAGTGTTGTTTGTTGTTAGGGGGTTAGTGTTGTTTGTTCTTACCGGGTTAGTGTTGATTGTGGTTAGGGTGTTAGTGCTGTTTGCAGTTAGGGGGTCTGCGTTGTTGGTTGTTAGGGGGTTAGGATTGTTTGTTGTTAGGGGTTTAAGGTTGTTTGTTGTTAGGGGGTTAAGGTTGTTTGTTGTTAGGAGGTTAGGGTTGTTTGTTCTTACAGGGTTAGGTAAGTTCCTTGTTAGGGGTTTAGTGTTGTTTGTTGGTAGGGGGTTAGTGTTTGTTGTTAGGGGTTTAGGGTTGTTTCTTGTTGGGGTTTAGTAGTTTTTGTTGTTAGGGTGTTAGTGTTGTTTGTTGTTAGGGGGTTATTGTTGTTTGTTCTTACGGGGTTAGTGTTGTTTGTGGTTAGGGGGTGAGCGTTGTTGGTTGTTAGGGTGTTAGGATTGTTTGTTGTTAGGGTTTTCAGGTTGTTTGTTGTTAGGGGGTAAATGTTGTTTGTTGTTAGGAGGTTAGGGTTGTTTGTTGTTACAGGGTTAGGTTAGTTTCTTGTTAGGGGTTTAGTGTTGTTTGTTGTTAGGGGTTAGTGTTTGTTGTTAGGGGTTTAGTGTTGTTTCTTGTTGGGGTTTACTGGTTTTTGTTGGTAGGGTGTTAGTGTTGTTTGTTGTTAGGGGTTTATGGTTGTTTGTTGATAGGGGTTTAAGTTTGTTTGTTGTTAGGAGGTTAGGGTTGTTTGTTGTTACGGGGTTAGGTTAGTTTCTTTTTAGGGGTTTAGTGTTGTTTGTTGTTAGGGGGTTAGTGTTTGTTGTTAGGGGTTTAGGGTTGTTTCTTGTTCGGGTTTAGTAGTTTTTGTTGTTAGGGTGTTAGTGTTGTTTGTGGATAGGGGCTTAGTGTTGTTTGTTCTTACGGGGTTAGCGTTGTGTGTGGTTAGGGTGTTAGTGTTGTTTGTGGTTAGGGGCTGTGCGTTGTTGGTTGTTAGGGGGTTAGGATTGTTTGTTGTTAGGGGTTTAGGGTTGTTTGTTGTTAGGGGGTTAAGGTTGTTTGTTGTTAGGAGGTTAGGTTTGTTTGTTGTTACAGGGTTAGGTTAGTTTCTTGTTAGGGGTTTAGTGTTGTTTGTTGTTAGGGGTTAGTGTTTGTTGTTAGGGGTTTAGTGTTGTTTCTTGTTGGGGTTTACTGGTTTTTGTTGTTAGGGTGTTAATGTTTGTTGTTAGGGGTTTAGGGATGTTTGTTGTTAGGGGTTTAAGATTGTTTGTTGTTAGGAGGTTAGGGTTGTTTGTTGTTACGGGGTTAGGTTAGTTTCTTGTTAGGGGTTTAGTGTTGTTTGTTGTTAGGGGGTTAGTGTTTGTTGTTAGGGATTTAGGGTTGTTTCTTGTTGGGGTTTAGTAGTTTTTGTTGTTAGGGTGTTAGTGTTGTTTGTGGTTAAGGGGTTAGTGTTGTTTGTTCTTATGGGGTTATTGTTGTTTGTGGTTAGGGTGTTATTGTTGTTTGTGGTTAGGGGGTGAGCTTTGTTGGTTGTTGGAGGTTAGGATTGTTTGTTTTTAGGGGTTTAAGTTTGTGTGTTGTTAGGAGGTTAGGGTTGTTTGTTGTTACGGGGTTACATTAGTTTCTTGTTAGGGGTTTAGTGTTGTTTGTTGTTAGGGGGTTAGTGTTTGTTCTTAGGGGTTTAGGGTTGTTTCTTGTTGAGGTTTAGTAGTTTTTGTTGTTAGGGTGTTAGTGTTGTTTGTGGTTTGGGGGTTAGTGTTGTTGTTTGTTAGGGGGTTAGGGTTGTTTGTTGTTAGAAGGTTAGGGTTGTTTGTTGTTAGGGGTTTAGGGTTGTTTGTTGTTAGGGGATTAGGATTGTTTGTTGTTAGGGGTTTAGGGTTGTTTGTTGTTAGGGGTTTAGTGTTTGTTGTTAGGGGTTTATTGTTGTTTCTTGTTGGGGGTAATGTTTTTTGTTGTTAGGGTGTTAGTGTTCTTTGTTGTTAGGGGTTTAGGGTTGTTTGTTGTTAGGGGTTTAAGGTTGTTTGTTGTTAGGAGGTTAGGGTTGTTTGTTGTTACGGGGTTAGGTTAGTTTCTTGTTAGGGGTTTAGTGCTGTTTTTTGTTAGGGGGTTATTGTTTGTTGTTAGGGGTTTAGGGTTGTTTCTTGTTGGGCTTTAGTAGTTTTTGTTGTTAGGGTGTTAGTGTTGTTTGTGGTTAGGGGGTTAGTGTTGTTGTTTGTTAGGGGGTTAGGGTTGTTTGTTGTTAGGAGGTTAGGGTTGTTTGTTGTTACAGGGTTAGGTTAGTTTCTTGTTAGGGGTTTAGTGTTGTTTGTTGTTAGGGGGTTAGTGTTTGTTGTTAGGGGTTTAGGGTTGTTTCTTGTTGGGGTTTAGTAGTTTTAGGTGTTAGGGTGTTAGTGTTGTTTGTGGTTAGGGGGTTAGTGTTGTTGTTTGTTAGGGGGTTAGGGTTGTTTGTTGTTAGAAGGTTAGGGTTGTTTGTTGTTAGGGGTTTAGGGTTGTTTGTTGTTAGGAGGTTAGGGTTGTTTGTTGTTAGGTGTTTAGAGTAGTTTATTTTTAGGGGGTTAGTGTTGTTTGTTGTTAGGTTGTTAGGATTGTTGTTAGGGAGTTAGTGGTGTTTGTTGTGAGGGGGTTAGTGTTTTTTGTTGTTAGGGTGTTAGTGTTGTTTGTGGTTTGGGTGTTAGTGCTGTTTGTGGTTAGGGGGTGAGCGTTGTTGGTTGTTAGGGGTTTAAGGTTGTTTGTTGTTAGGGGGTTTAGGTTGTTTGTTGTTAGGAGGTTAGGGTTGTTTGTTGTTACAGGGTTAGGTTAGTTTCTTGTTAGGGGTTTAGTGTTGTTTGTTGTTAGGGGGTTAGTGTTTGTTGTTAGGGGTTTAGGGTTGTTTCTTGTTGGGGTTTAGTAGTTTTTGTTGTTAGGGTGTTGGTGTTGTTTGTTGTTAGTGGGTTAGTGTTGTTTGTATTTAGGGGTTTAGGGTTGTTTCTTGTTGGCTTTAGTGGTTTTTGTTGTTAGGGTGTTAGTGTTGTTTGTTGTTACGGGGTTAGTGTTGTTTGTTCTTACGGGGTTAGTGTTGTTTGTGGTTAGGGTGTTAGTGTTGTTTGTGGTTAGGGGGTGAGTGTTGTTGGTGGTTAGGGGGTTAGGATTGTTTGTTGTTAAGGGTTTAGGGTTGTTTGTTGTTAGAGGTTTAAGTTTGTTTGTTTTTAGGGTGTTAGGGTTGTTTGTTCTTAGTGGGTTATTGTTGTTTGTTGTTAGTGGGTTAGTGTTTCTGGTTTTTAGGGTTTAGGGTTGTTTGCTGTTCGGGGGTTAGTGTTGTTTGTTGTTAGGGCGTTAGGGTTGTTTGTTGTTAGGGTGTTAGTTTTCTTTGATGTTAGGGGTTTAGGGTTGTTTGTTGTTAGGGGGTTAGTGTTGTTTGTTGTTAGGGGGTTAGGGTTGTTCCTAGTTGGGGTTTAGTAGTGTTTGTTGTTAGGGTGTTAGTGTTGTCCGTTTTTGGGATTAGTGTTGTTGTTGTTTGGGGGTTAGTGTTGTTTGTTGTTAGGGTGTGAGAGTTGTTTGTTGTTTGGGGTTTGTGTTGTTTTTTAGGGGGTAGTTTTGTTTGTTGTTAGTGGGTTAGTGTTGATTGTAGTTAGGGGATTAGGGTTGTTGTTAGAGAGTTAGTGTGGTTTGTTGTTGGGGCTTAGTGTTGTTTGTTTTTAGGGGGTTAGGGATCTTTGTTGTTAGGGTGTTAGTGTTGTTTGTTGTTAGGGGGTTAGTGTTGTTTGCTGTTAGGTTTTTAGGGTTGTTTCTTGTTGGGGTTTAGTGGGTTTTGTTGTTAGGGTGTTAGTGTTTTTGCTTAGGGGGTTAGTGCTGTTGGTTGTTAGGAGGTAAGGGTTGTTTGTTGTTAGTGTTTTAGTGTTGCTTGTTGTTAGGGGTTCCGAGTTTTTTGTTGTTGGGGGTTAGAGCTGTTTGTTCTTAGAGGATTTGGGTTCTTTCTTGTTGGGGGTTAGTGTTGTTTGTTTTTAGGGGATAAGTGTTGGTTGTTGTTAGGGGGTTAGTTTTTTTTGGTTTTACTGGGTTAGTGCTGTTGGTGGTTAGGGGGTTATTGTTGTTGGTTGTTTAGGGGGTTAAGGTTGTTTGTTGTTAGGAGGTTAGGGTTGTTTGTTGTTACGGGGTTAGGTTAGTTTCTTGTTAGGGGTTTAGTGTTGTTTGTTGTTAGGGGGTTAGTGTTTGTTGTTAGGGGTTTAGTGTTGTTTGTTGTTAGGGGGTTAGTGTTTGTTGTTAGGGGTTTAGTGTTGTTTCTTGTTGGGGTTTAGTGTTTTTTGTTGTTAGGGTGTTAGTGTTTTTTGTTGTTAGGGTGTTAGTGTTGTTTGTTGTTAGGGGTTTAGGGTTGTTTGTTGTTAGGGGTTTAAGGTTGTTTGTTGTTAGGAGGTTAGGGTTGTTTGTTGTTACAGGGTTAGGTTAGTTTCTTGTTAGGGGTTTAGTGTTGTTTGTTGTTAGAGGGTTAGTGTTTGTTGTTACGGGTTTAGTGTTATTTCTTGTTGGGGTTTAGTGGTTTTTGTTGTTAGGGTGTTAGTGTTGTTTGTTGTTAGAGGTTTAGGGTTGTTTGTTGTCAGGGGGTTAGTGTTTGTTGTTAGGGGTTTAGGGTTGTTTCTTGTTGGAGTTTAGTAGTTTTTGTTGTAAGGGTGTTAGTGTTGTTTGTGGTTAGGGGGTTAGTGTTGTTTGTTCTTACGGGGTTAGTGTTGTTTGTGGTTAGGGGGTGAGCGTTGTTGGTTGTTAGGTGGTTAGGATTGTTTGTTGTTAGGGGTTTAGGGTTGTTTGTTGTTAGGGGGTTAAGGTTGTTTGTTGTTAGGAGGTTTGGGCTGTTTGTTCTTACAGGGTTAGGTTAGTTTCTTGTTAGGGGTTTAGTGTTGTTTGTTGTTAGGGGGTTAGTGTTTGTTGTTAGGGGCTTAGTGTTGTTTCTTGTTGGGGTTTAGTGCTTTTTGTTGTTAGGGTGTTAGTGTTTGTTGTTAGGGGTTTAGGGTTGTTTGTTGTTAGGGGTTTAAGGTTGTTAGCTGTTAGGAGGTTAGGGTTGTTTGTTGTTACGGGGTTAGGTTAGTTTCTTGTTAGGGGTTTAGTGTTGTTTGTTGTTAGGGGGATAGTGTTTGTTGTTAGGGGTTTAGGGTTGTTTCTTGTTGGGGTTTAGTAGTTTTTGTTGTTAGGGTGTTAGTGTTGTTTGTGGTTAGGGGGTTAGTGTTGTTGTTTGTTAGGGGGTTAGGGTTGTTTGTTGTTAGGAGGTTAGGGTTGTTTGTTTTTACACGGTTAGGTTAGTTTCTTGTTAGGGGTTTAGTGTTGCTTGTTGTTAGGGGGTTAGTGTTTGTTGTTAGGGTTTTAGTGATGTTTCTTGTTGGGGTTTAGTGGTTTTTGTTGTTAAGGTGTTAGTGTTGTTTGTTGTTAGGGGTTTAGGGTTGTTTGTTGTTAGGGGTTTAAGGTTGTTTGTTGTTAGGAGGTTAGGGTTGTTTGTTGTTACGAGGTTAGGTAAGTTTCTTGTTAGGGGTTTAGTGTTGTTTGTTGTTAGGGGGTTAGTGTTTGTTGTTAGGGGTTTAGGGTTGTTTCTTGTTGGGTTTAGTAGTTTTTGTTGTTAGGGTGTTAGTGTTGTTTGTTGTTAGGGGCTTAGTGTTGTTTGTTCTTACGGGGTTAGTGTTGTTTGTGGTTAGGGTGTTAGTGTTGTTTGTGGTTAGGGGGTGTGCGTTGTTGGTTGTTAGGGGGTTAGGATGGTTTGTTGTTAGGGGTTTAGGGTTGTTTGTTGTTAGAGGGTTAAGGTTGTTTGTTGTTAGGAGGTTAGGGATCTTTGTTGTTACAGGGTTAGGTTAGTTTCTTGTTAGGGGTTTAGTGTTGTTTGTTGTTAGGGGGTTAGTGTTTGTTGTTAGGGGTTTAGTGTTGTTTCTTGTTGGAGTTTAGTGGTTTTTGTTGTTAGGGTGTTAGTGTTGTTTGTTGATAGGGGTTTAGGGTTGTTTGTTGTTAGGGGTTTAAGGTTGTTTGTTGTTAGGAGGTTAGGGTTGTTTGTTGTTACGGGGTTAGGTTATTTTCTTGTTAGGGGTTTAGTGTTTTTTGTTGTAAGGGGGTTAGTGTTTGTTGTTAGGGGTTTAGGGCTGTTTCTTGTTGGGGTTTAGTAGTTTTTGTTGTTAGGGTGTTAGTGTTGTTTGTGGTTAGGGGGTTAGTGTTGTTGTTTGTTAGGGGGTTAAGGTTGTTTTTTGTTAGGAGGTTAGGGTTGTTTGTTGTTACGGGGTTAGGTTAGTTTCTTGTTAGGGGTTTAGTGTTGTTTGTTGTTAGGGGGTTAGTGTTTGTTGTTAGGGGTTTAGTGTTGTTTCTTGTTGGGGTTTAGTGGTTTTTGTTGTTAGGGTGTTAGTGTTGTTTGTTCTCAGGGGTTTAGGGTTGTTTGTTGTTAGGGGTTTAAGGTTGTTTGTTGTTAGGGGGTTAAGGTTGTTTGTTGTTAGGAGGTTTGGGCTGTTTGTTGTTACAGGGTTAGGTTAGTTTCTTGTTAGGGGTTTAGTGTTGTTTGTTGTTAGGGGGTTAGTGTTTGTTGTTAGGGGTTTAGTGTTGTTTCTTGTTGGGGTTTAGTGGTTTTTGTTGTTAGGGTGTTAGTGTTGTTTGTTGTTAGGGGTTTAGGGTTGTTTGTTGTTAGGGGTTTAAGGTTGTTGTTAGGAGGTTAGGGTTGTTTGTTGTTACGGGGTTAGGTTAGTTTCTTTTTAGGGGTTTAGTGTTGTTTGTTGTTAGGGGGTTAGTGTTTGTTGTTAGGGGTTTAGGGTTGTTTCTTGTTGGGGTTTAGTAGTTTTTGTTGTTAGGGTGTTAGTGTTGTTTGTGGTTAGGGGCTTAGTGTTGTTTGTTCTTACGGGGTTAGTGTTGTGTGTGGTTAGGGTGTTAGTGTTCTTTGTGGTTAGGGGGTGTGCGTTGTTGGTTGTTAGGGGGTTAGGATTGTTTGTTGTTAGGGGTTTAGGGTTGTTTGTTGTTAGGGGGTTAAGGTTGTTTGTTGTTAGGAGGTTAGGTTTGTTTGTTGTTACAGGGTTAGGTTAGTTTCTTGTTAGGGGTTTAGTGTTGTTTGTTGTTAGGGGTTAGTGTTTGTTGTTAGGGGTTTAGTGTTGTTTCTTGTTGGGGTTTACTGGTTTTTGTTGTTAGGGTGTTAATGTTTGTTGTTAGGGGTTTAGGGTTGTTTGTTGTTAGGGGTTTAAGATTGTTTGTTGTTAGGAGGTTAGGGTTGTTTGTTGTTACGGGGTTAGGTTAGTTTCTTGTTAGGGGTTTAGTGTTGTTTGTTGTTAGGGGGTTAGTGTTTGTTGTTAGGGGTTTAGGGTTGTTTCTTGTTGGGGTTTAGTAGTTTTTGTTGTTAGGGTGTTAGTGTTGTTTGTTGTTAGGGGGTTAGTGTTGTTTGTTCTTACGGGATTAGTGTTGTTTGTGGTTAGCGTGTTAGTGTTGTTTGTGGTTAGGGGGTGAGCTTTGTTGGTTGTTGGGGGTTAGGATTGTTTGTTGTTAGGGTTTTAAGGTTGTGTGTTGTTAGGAGGTTAGGGTTGTTTGTTGTTACGCGGTTACATTAGTTTCTTGTTAGGGGTTTAGTGTTGTTTGTTGTTAGGGGGTTAGTGTTTGTTGTTAGGGGTTTAGTGTTGTTTCTTGTTGGGGTTCAGTGGTTTTTGTTTTTAGGGTGTTAGTGTTGATTGTTGTTAGGGGTTTAGGGTTGTTTGTTGTTAGGGGTTTAAGGTTGTTTGTTGTTAGGAGGTTAGGGTTGTTTGTTGTTACGGGGTTAGGTTAGTTTCTTTTTAGGGGTTTAGTGTTGTTTGTTGTTAGGGGGTTAGTGTTTGTTGTTAGGGGTTTAGGGTTGTTTCTTGTTCGGGTTTAGTAGTTTTTGTTGTTAGGGTGTTAGTGTTGTTTGTGGATAGGGGCTTAGTGTTGTTTGTTCTTACGGGGTTAGCGTTGTGTGTGGTTAGGGTGTTAGTGTTGTTTGTGGTTAGGGGCTGTGCGTTGTTGGTTGTTAGGGGGTTAGGATTGTTTGTTGTTAGGGGTTTAGGGTTGTTTGTTGTTAGGGGGTTAAGGTTGTTTGTTGTTAGGAGGTTAGGTTTGTTTGTTGTTACAGGGTTAGGTTAGTTTCTTGTTAGGGGTTTAGTGTTGTTTGTTGTTAGGGGTTAGTGTTTGTTGTTAGGGGTTTAGTGTTGTTTCTTGTTGGGGTTTACTGGTTTTTGTTGTTAGGGTGTTAATGTTTGTTGTTAGGGGTTTAGGGATGTTTGTTGTTAGGGGTTTAAGATTGTTTGTTGTTAGGAGGTTAGGGTTGTTTGTTGTTACGGGGTTAGGTTAGTTTCTTGTTAGGGGTTTAGTGTTGTTTGTTGTTAGGGGGTTAGTGTTTGTTGTTAGGGATTTAGGGTTGTTTCTTGTTGGGGTTTAGTAGTTTTTGTTGTTAGGGTGTTAGTGTTGTTTGTGGTTAAGGGGTTAGTGTTGTTTGTTCTTATGGGGTTAGTGTTGTTTGTGGTTAGGGTGTTATTGTTGTTTGTGGTTAGGGGGTGAGCTTTGTTGGTTGTTGGAGGTTAGGATTGTTTGTTGTTAGGGGTTTAAGTTTGTGTGTTGTTAGGAGGTTAGGGTTGTTTGTTGTTACGGGGTTACATTAGTTTCTTGTTAGGGGTTTAGTGTTGTTTGTTGTTAGGGGGTTAGTGTTTGTTCTTAGGGGTTTAGGGTTGTTTCTTGTTGAGGTTTAGTAGTTTTTGTTGTTAGGGTGTTAGTGTTGTTTGTGGTTTGGGGGTTAGTGTTGTTGTTTGTTAGGGGGTTAGGGTTGTTTGTTGTTAGAAGGTTAGGGTTGTTTGTTGTTAGGGGTTTAGGGTTGTTTGTTGTTAGGGGATTAGGATTGTTTGTTGTTAGGGGTTTAGGGTTGTTTGTTGTTAGGGGTTTAGTGTTTGTTGTTAGGGGTTTATTGTTGTTTCTTGTTGGGGGTAATGTTTTTTGTTGTTAGGGTGTTAGTGTTCTTTGTTGTTAGGGGTTTAGGGTTGTTTGTTGTTAGGGGTTTAAGGTTGTTTGTTGTTAGGAGGTTAGGGTTGTTTGTTGTTACGGGGTTAGGTTAGTTTCTTGTTAGGGGTTTAGTGCTGTTTTTTGTTAGGGGGTTAGTGTTTGTTGTTAGGGGTTTAGGGTTGTTTCTTGTTGGGCTTTAGTAGTTTTTGTTGTTAGGGTGTTAGTGTTGTTTGTGGTTAGGGGGTTAGTGTTGTTGTTTGTTAGGGGGTTAGGGTTGTTTGTTGTTAGGAGGTTAGGGTTGTTTGTTGTTACAGGGTTAGGTTAGTTTCTTGTTAGGGGTTTAGTGTTGTTTGTTGTTAGGGGGTTAGTGTTTGTTGTTAGGGGTTTAGGGTTGTTTCTTGTTGGGGTTTAGTAGTTTTAGGTGTTAGGGTGTTAGTGTTGTTTGTGGTTAGGGGGTTAGTGTTGTTGTTTGTTAGGGGGTTAGGGTTGTTTGTTGTTAGAAGGTTAGGGTTGTTTGTTGTTAGGGGTTTAGGGTTGTTTGTTGTTAGGAGGTTAGGGTTGTTTGTTGTTAGGTGTTTAGAGTAGTTTATTTTTAGGGGGTTAGTGTTGTTTGTTGTTAGGTTGTTAGGATTGTTGTTAGGGAGTTAGTGGTGTTTGTTGTGAGGGGGTTAGTGTTTTTTGTTGTTAGGGTGTTAGTGTTGTTTGTGGTTTGGGTGTTAGTGCTGTTTGTGGTTAGGGGGTGAGCGTTGTTGGTTGTTAGGGGTTTAAGGTTGTTTGTTGTTAGGGGGTTTAGGTTGTTTGTTGTTAGGAGGTTAGGGTTGTTTGTTGTTACAGGGTTAGGTTAGTTTCTTGTTAGGGGTTTAGTGTTGTTTGTTGTTAGGGGGTTAGTGTTTGTTGTTAGGGGTTTAGGGTTGTTTCTTGTTGGGGTTTAGTAGTTTTTGTTGTTAGGGTGTTGGTGTTGTTTGTTGTTAGTGGGTTAGTGTTGTTTGTATTTAGGGGTTTAGGGTTGTTTCTTGTTGGCTTTAGTGGTTTTTGTTGTTAGGGTGTTAGTGTTGTTTGTTGTTACGGGGTTAGTGTTGTTTGTTCTTACGGGGTTAGTGTTGTTTGTGGTTAGGGTGTTAGTGTTGTTTGTGGTTAGGGGGTGAGTGTTGTTGGTGGTTAGGGGGTTAGGATTGTTTGTTGTTAAGGGTTTAGGGTTGTTTGTTGTTAGAGGTTTAAGGTTGTTTGTTTTTAGGGTGTTAGGGTTGTTTGTTCTTAGTGGGTTATTGTTGTTTGTTGTTAGTGGGTTAGTGTTTCTGGTTTTTAGGGTTTAGGGTTGTTTGCTGTTCGGGGGTTAGTGTTGTTTGTTGTTAGGGCGTTAGGGTTGTTTGTTGTTAGGGTGTTAGTTTTCTTTGATGTTAGGGGTTTAGGGTTGTTTGTTGTTAGGGGGTTAGTGTTGTTTGTTGTTAGGGGGTTAGGGTTGTTCCTAGTTGGGGTTTAGTAGTGTTTGTTGTTAGGGTGTTAGTGTTGTCCGTTTTTGGGATTAGTGTTGTTGTTGTTTGGGGGTTAGTGTTGTTTGTTGTTAGGGTGTGAGAGTTGTTTGTTGTTTGGGGTTTGTGTTGTTTTTTAGGGGGTAGTTTTGTTTGTTGTTAGTGGGTTAGTGTTGATTGTAGTTAGGGGATTAGGGTTGTTGTTAGAGAGTTAGTGTGGTTTGTTGTTGGGGCTTAGTGTTGTTTGTTTTTAGGGGGTTAGGGATCTTTGTTGTTAGGGTGTTAGTGTTGTTTGTTGTTAGGGGGTTAGTGTTGTTTGCTGTTAGGTTTTTAGGGTTGTTTCTTGTTGGGGTTTAGTGGGTTTTGTTGTTAGGGTGTTAGTGTTTTTGCTTAGGGGGTTAGTGCTGTTGGTTGTTAGGAGGTAAGGGTTGTTTGTTGTTAGTGTTTTAGTGTTGCTTGTTGTTAGGGGTTCCGAGTTTTTTGTTGTTGGGGGTTAGAGCTGTTTGTTCTTAGAGGATTTGGGTTCTTTCTTGTTGGGGGTTAGTGTTGTTTGTTTTTAGGGGATAAGTGTTGGTTGTTGTTAGGGGGTTAGTTTTTTTTGGTTTTACTGGGTTAGTGCTGTTGGTGGTTAGGGGGTTATTGTTGTTGGTTGTTTAGGGGGTTAAGGTTGTTTGTTGTTAGGAGGTTAGGGTTGTTTGTTGTTACGGGGTTAGGTTAGTTTCTTGTTAGGGGTTTAGTGTTGTTTGTTGTTAGGGGGTTAGTGTTTGTTGTTAGGGGTTTAGTGTTGTTTGTTGTTAGGGGGTTAGTGTTTGTTGTTAGGGGTTTAGTGTTGTTTCTTGTTGGGGTTTAGTGTTTTTTGTTGTTAGGGTGTTAGTGTTTTTTGTTGTTAGGGTGTTAGTGTTGTTTGTTGTTAGGGGTTTAGGGTTGTTTGTTGTTAGGGGTTTAAGGTTGTTTGTTGTTAGGAGGTTAGGGTTGTTTGTTGTTACAGGGTTAGGTTAGTTTCTTGTTAGGGGTTTAGTGTTGTTTGTTGTTAGAGGGTTAGTGTTTGTTGTTACGGGTTTAGTGTTATTTCTTGTTGGGGTTTAGTGGTTTTTGTTGTTAGGGTGTTAGTGTTGTTTGTTGTTAGAGGTTTAGGGTTGTTTGTTGTCAGGGGGTTAGTGTTTGTTGTTAGGGGTTTAGGGTTGTTTCTTGTTGGAGTTTAGTAGTTTTTGTTGTAAGGGTGTTAGTGTTGTTTGTGGTTAGGGGGTTAGTGTTGTTTGTTCTTACGGGGTTAGTGTTGTTTGTGGTTAGGGGGTGAGCGTTGTTGGTTGTTAGGTGGTTAGGATTGTTTGTTGTTAGGGGTTTAGGGTTGTTTGTTGTTAGGGGGTTAAGGTTGTTTGTTGTTAGGAGGTTAGGGTTGTTTGTTGTTACGGGGTTAGTTTAGTTTCTTGTTAGGGGTTTAGTGTTGTTTGTTGTTAGGGGGTTAGTGTTTGTTGTTAGGGGTTTAGTGTTGTTTCTTGTTGGGGTTTAGTGGTTTTTGTTGTTAGGGTGTTAGTGTTGTTTGTTCTCAGGGGTTTAGGGTTGTTTGTTGTTAGGGGTTTAAGGTTGTTTGTTGTTAGGGGGTTAAGGTTGTTTGTTGTTAGGAGGTTTGGGCTGTTTGTTGTTACAGGGTTAGGTTAGTTTCTTGTTAGGGGTTTAGTGTTGTTTGTTGTTAGGGGGTTAGTGTTTGTTGTTAGGGGTTTAGTGTTGTTTCTTGTTGGGGTTTAGTGGTTTTTGTTGTTAGGGTGTTAGTGTTGTTTGTTGTTAGGGGTTTAGGGTTGTTTGTTGTTAGGGGTTTAAGGTTGTTGTTAGGAGGTTAGGGTTGTTTGTTGTTACGGGGTTAGGTTAGTTTCTTGTTAGGGGTTTAGTGTTGTTTGTTGTTAGGGGGTTAGTGTTTGTTGTTAGGGGTTTAAGGTTGTTTCTTGTTGGGGTTTAGTAGTTTTTGTTGTTAGGGTGTTAGTGTTGTTTGTTGTTAGGGGGTTAGTGTTGTTTGTTCTTATGGGGTTAGTGTTGTTTGTCGTTAGGGTGTTAGTGTTTTTTGTGGTTAGGGGGTATGCGTTGTTGGTTGTTAGGGGGTTAGGATGGTTTGTTGTTAGGGGTTTAGGGTTGTTTGTTGTTAGGGGGTTAAGGTTGTTTGTTGTTAGGAGGTTAGGGATCTTTGTTGTTACAGGGTTAGGTTAGTTTCTTGTTAGGGGTTTAGTGTTGTTTGTTGTTAGGGGGTTAGTGTTTGTTGTTAGGGGTTTAGTGTTGTTTCTTGTTGGCGTGTAGTGGTTTTTGTTGTTAGGGTGTTAATGTTGTTTGTTGTTAGGGTTTTAGGGTTGTTTGTTGTTAGGGGTTTAAGGCTGTTTGTTGTTAGGAGGTTAGGGTTGTTTGTTGTTACGGGGTTAGGTTAGTTTCTTGTTAGGGGTTTAGTGTTTTTTGTTGTTAGGGGGTTAGTGTTTGTTGTTAGGGGTTTAGGGCTGTTTCTTGTTGGGGTTTAGTAGTTTTTGTTGTTAGGGTATTAGTGTTGTTTGTGGTTAGGGGGTTAGTGTTGTTGTTTGTTAGGGGGTTAAGGTTGTTTTTTGTTAGGAGGTTAGGGTTGTTTGTTGTTACAGGGTTAGGTTAGTTTCTTGTTAGGGGTTTAGTGTTGTTTGTTGTTAGGGGGTTAGTGTTTGTTGTTAGGGGTTTAGGGTTGTTTCTTGTTGGGGTTTAGTAGTTTTTGTTGTTAGGGTGTTAGTGTTGTTTGTTGTTAGGGGGTTAGTGTTGTTTGTTCCTACGGGGTTAGTGTTGTTTGTGGTTAGGGTGTTAGTGTTGTTTGTGGTTAGGGGGTGTGCGTTGTTGGTTGTTAGGGGGTTAGGATTGCTTGTTGTTAGGGGTTTAGGGTTGTTTGTTGTTAGGGAGTTAAGATTGTTTGTTGTTAGGAGGTTAGGGTTGTTTGTTGTTAGGGGTTTCAGGTTGCTTGTTGTTAGGAAGTTAGGGTTGTTTGTTGTTACAGGGTTAGGTTAGTTTCTTGTTAGGGGTTTAGTGTTGTTTGTTGTTAGGGGGTTAGTGTTTGTTGTTAGGGGTTTAGTGTTGTTTCTTGTTGGGGTTTAGTGGTTTTTGTTGTTAGGGTGTTAGTGTTGTTTGTTGTTAGGGGTTTAGGGTTCTTTGTTGTTAGGGGTTTAAGGTTGTTTGTTGTTAGGAGGTTAGGGTTGTTTGGTGTTACGGGTTTAGGTTAGTTTCTTGTTAGGGGTTTAGTGTTGTTTGTTGTTAGGGGGTTAGTGTTTGTTGTTAGGGGTTTAGGGTTGTTTCTTGTTGGGGTTTAGTAGTTTTTCTTGTTGGGGTGTTAGTGTTGTTTGTTGTTAGGGCGTTAGTGTAGTTTGTTCTTACGGGGTTAGTGTTGTTTGTGGTTAGGGTGTTAGTGTTGTTTGTGGATAGGGGGTGTGCGTTGTTGGTTGTTACGGGGTTAGTATTGTTTGTTGTTAGGGGTTTAGGGTTGTTTGTTGTTAGGGGGTTAAGGTTGTTTGTTGTTAGGAGGTTACGGTTGTTTGTTGTTACAGGTTTAGGTTAGTTTCTTGTTAGGGGTTTAGTGTTGTTTGTTGTTATTGGGTTAGTGTTTGTTGTTAGGGGTTTCGTGTTGTTTCTTGTTGGGGTTTAGTGTTTTTTGTTGTTAGGGTGTTAGTGTTTTTTGTTGTTAGGGGGTTAGTGTTGTTTGTTGTTAGGGGTTTAAGGTTGTTTGTTGTTAGGGGTTTAAGGTTGTTTGTTGTTAGGAGGTTAGGGTTGTTTGTTGTTACAGGGTTAGGTTAGTTTCTTGTTAGGGGTTTAGTGTTGTTTGTTGTTAGGGGGTTAGTGTTTGTTGTTACGGGTTTAGTGTTATTTCTTGTTGGGGTTTAGTGGTTTTTGTTGTTAGGGTGTTAGTGTTGTTGGTTGTTAGGGGTTTAGGGTTGTTTGTTGTCAGGGGGTTAGTGTTTGTTGTTAGGGGTTTAGGGTTGTTTCTTGTTGGAGTTTAGTAGTTTTTGTTGTTAGGGTGTTAGTGTTGTTTGTGGTTAGGGGGTTAGTGTTGTTTGTTCTTACGGGGTTAGTGTTGTTTGTGGTTAGGGGGTGAGCGTTGTTGGTTGTTAGGTGGTTAGGATTGTTTTTTGTTAGGGGTTTAGGGTTGTTTGTTTGTAGGGGGTTAAGGTTGTTTGTTGTTAGGAGGTTTGGGCTGTTTGTTGTTACAGGGTTAGGTTAGTTTCTCGTTAGGGATTTAGTGTTGTTTGTTGTTAGGGTTTTAGTGTTTGTTGTTAGGGGTTTAGTGTTGTTTCTTGTTGGGGTTTAGTGGTTTTTGTTGTTAGGGTGTTAGTGTTGTTTGTTGTTAGGGGTTTAGGGTTGTTTGTTGTTAGGGGTTTAAGGTTGTTGTTAGGAGGTTAGGGTTGTTTGTTGTTACGGGGTTAGGTTAGTTTCTTGTTAGGGGTTTAGTGTTGTTTGTTGTTAGGGGGTTAGTGTTTGTTGTTAGGGGTTTAGGGTTGTTTCTTGTTGGGGTTTAGTAGTTTTTGTTGTTAGGGTGTTAGTGTTGTTTGTTGTTAGGGCGTTAGTGTTGTTTGTTCTTACGGGGTTAGTGTTGTTTGTGGTTAGGGTGTTAGTGTTGTTTGTGGTTAGGGGGTGAGCGTTGTTGGTTGTTAGGGGGTTAGGATTGTTTGTTGTTAGGGGTTTAGGGTTGTTTGTTGTTAGGGGGTTAAGGTTGTTCGTTGTTAGGAGGTTAGGGTTGTTTGTTGTTACAGGGTTAGGTTAGTTTTTTGTTAGGGGTTTAGTGTTGTTTGTTGTTAGGGGGTTAGTGTTTGTTGTTAGGGGTTTAGTGTTGTTTCTTGTTGGGGTTTAGTGGTTTTTGTTGTTAGGGTGTTAGTGTTGTTTGTTGTTAGGGGTTTAGGGTTGTTTGTTGTTAGGGGTTTAAGGTTGTTTGTTGTTAGGAGGTTAGTGTTGTTTGTTGTTACGGGTTTAGGTTAGTTTCTTGTTAGGGGTTTAGTGTTGTTTGTTGTTAGGGGGTTAGTGTTTGTTGTTAGGGGTTTAGGGTTGTTTCTTGTTGGGGTTTAGTAGTTTTTGTTGTTAGGGTGTTAGTCTTGTTTGTTGTTAGGGGGTTAGTGTTGTTTGTTCCTACGGGGTTAGTGTTGTTTGTGGTTAGGGTGTTAGTGTTGTTTGTGGTTAGGGGGTGTGCGTTGTTGGTTGTTAGGGGGTTAGGATTGCTTGTTGTTAGGGGTTTAGGGTTGTTTGTTGTTAGGGAGTTAAGATTGTTTGTTGTTAGGAGGTTAGGGTTGTTTGTTGTTACAGGGTTAGGTTAGTTTCTTGTTAGGGGTTTAGTGTTGTTTGTTGTTAGGGGGTTAATGTTTGTTGTTAGGGGTTTAGTGTTGTTTCTTGTTGGGGTTTAGTGTTTTTTCTTGTTAGGGTGTTAGTGTTTTTTGTTGTTAGGTGTTTAGGGTTGTTTGTTGTTAGGGGTTTAAGGTTGTTTGCTGTTAGGAGGTTAGGGTTGTTTGTTGTTACGGGGTTAGGTTAGTTTCTTGTTAGGGGTTTAGTGTTGTTTGTTGTTAGGGGGTTAGTGTTTGTTGCTAGGGGTTTAGGGTTGTTTCTTGTTGAGGTTTACTAGTTTTTGTTGTTAGGGTGTTAGTGTTGTTTGTGGTTAGGGGGTTAGTGTTGTTGTTTGTTAGGGGGTTAGGGTTGTTTGTTGTTAGGAGGTTAGGGTTGTTTGTTTTTACAGGGTTAGGTTAGTTTCTTGTTAGGGGTTTAGTGTTGTTTGTTGTTAGGAGGTTAGTGTTTGTTGTTAGGGGTTTAGTGTTGTTTCTTGTTGGGGTTTAGTGGTTTTTGTTGTTAGGGTGTTAGTGTTGTTTGTTGTTAGGGGTTTAGGGTTGTTTGTTGTTAGGGGTTCAAGGTTGTTTGCTGTTAGGAGGTTAGGGTTGTTTGTTGTTACGGGCTTAGGTAAGTTTCTTGTTAGGGGTTTAGTGTTGTTTGTTGTTAGGGGGTTAGTGTTTGTTGTTAGGGGTTTAGGATTGTTTCTTGTTGGGTTTAGTAGTTTTTGTTGTTAGGGTGTTAGTGTTGTTTGTTGTTAGGGGGTTAGTTTTGTTTGTTCTTACGGGGTTAGTGTTGTTTGTGGTTAGGGTGTTAGTGTTGTTTGTGGTTAGGGTGTGTGCGTTGTTGGTTGTTAGGGGGTTAGGTTAGTTTCTTGTTAGGGGTTTAGTGTTGTTTGCTGTTAGGGGGTTAGTGTTTGTTGTTAGGGGTTTAGGGTTGTTTCTTGTTGGGGTTTAGTAGTTTTTGTTGTTAGTGTGTTAGTGTTGTTTGTGGTTGGGGGGTTAGTGTTGTTTTTTGTTAGGAGGTTAGGGTTGTTTGTTGTTAGGGGTTTAGGGTAGTTTATTTTTAGGGGGTTAGTGTTGTTTGTTGTTAGGTTGTTAGGATTGCTGTTAGGGGGTTAGTGGTGTTTGTGGTTAGGGGGTGAGCGTTGTTGGTTGTTAGGGTGTTAGGATTGTTTGTGGTTAGGGGTTTAAGGTTGTTTGTTGTTACGGGGTTAAGGTTTTTTGTTGTTAGGAGGTTAGGGCTGTTTGTTGTTACAGGGTTAGGTTAGTTTCTTGTTAGGGGTTTAGTGTTGTTTGTTGTTAGGTGGTTAGTGTTTGTTGTTAGGGGTTTAGGGTTGTTTCTTGTTCGGGTTTAGTAGTTTTTGTTGTTAGGGTGTTAGTGTTGTTTGTGGTTAGGGGGTTAGTGTTGTTTGTTCTTACGGGGTTAGTGTTTTTCGTGGTTAGGGTGTTAGTATTGTTTGTGGTTATTGGGTTAGTGTTGTTGTTTGTTAGGGGGTTAGGGTTGTTTGTTGTTAGGAGGTTAGGGTTGTTTGTTATTACAGGGTTAGGTTAGTTTCTTGTTAGGGGTTTAGTGTTGTTTGTTGTTAGGGGGTTAGTGTTTGTTGTTAGGGGTTTAGTGTTGTTTCTTGTTGGGGTTTAGTGGTTTTTGTTGTTAGTGTGTTAGTGTTGTTTGTTGTTAGGGGTTTAGGGTTCTTTGTTGTTAGGGGTTTAAGGTTGTTTGTTGTTAGGAGGTTAGGGTTGTTTGTTGTTACGGGGTTAGGTTAGTTTCTTGTTAGGGGTTTAGTGTTGTTTGTTGTTAGGGGGTTAGTGTTTGTTGTTAGGGGTTTAGAGTTGTTTCTTGTTGGGGTTTAGTAGTTTTTGTTGTTAGGGTGTTAGTGTTGTTTGTGGTTAGGTGGTTAGTGTTGTTTGTTCTTACGGGGTTAGTGTTGTTTGTGGTTAGGGGGTGAGAGTTTTTCGTTGTTAGGGGGCTAGGATTGTTTGTTGTTAGGGGTTTAGGGTTGTTTGTTGTTAGGGGGTTAAGGTGGTTTGTTGTTATGAGGTTAGGGCTGTTTGTTGTTACAGGGTTAGGTTAGTTTCTTGTTAGGGGTTTAGTGTTGTTTGTTGTTAGGGGGTTAGTGTTTGTTGTTAGGGGTTTAGTGTTGTTTGTTGTTAGGGGGTTAGTGTTTGTTGTTAGGGGTTTAGTGTTGTTTCTTGTTGGGGTTTAGTGGTTTTTGTTGTTAGGGTGTTAGTGTTGTTTGCTGTTAGGGGTTTAGGGTTGTTGTTAGGGGTTTAAGGTTGTTTGTTGTTAGGAGGTTAGGGTTGTTTGTTGTTACGGGATTAGGTTAGTTTCTTGTTAGGGGTTTAGTGTTGTTCGCTGTTAGGGGGTTAGTGTTTGTTGTTAGGGGTTTAGGGTTTTTTCTTGTTGGGGTTTACTAGTTTTTGTTGTTAGGGTGTTAGTGTTGTTTGTGGTTAGGGGGTTAGTGTTGTTTGTTCTTACGGGGTTAGTGTTGTTTGTGGTTAGGGTGTTAGTGTTGTTTGTGGTTAGGGGGTGAGAGTTGGTTGTTAGGGGGTTAGGATTGTTTGTTGTTAGGGGTTTAGGGTTGTTTGTTGTTAGGGTGTTAAGGTGCTTTGTTGTTAGGAGGTTAGGGCTGTTTGTTGTTACAGGGTTAGGTTAGTTTCTTGTTAGGGGTTTAGTGTTGTTTGTTGTTAGGGGGTTAGTGTTTGTTGTTAGGGGTTTAGTGTTGTTTCTTCTTGGGGTTTAGTGGTTTTTGTTGTTAGGGTGTTAGTGTTGTTTGTGGTTAGGGTGTAAGTGTTGTTGTTTGTTAGGGGGTTAGGGTTGTTTGTTGTTAGGCGGTTAGGGTTGTTTGATGTTACGGGGTTAGGTTAGTTTCTTGTTAGGGATTTAGTGTTGTTTGTTGTTAGGGGGTTAGTGTTTGTTGTTAGGGGTTTAGTGTTGTTTCTTGTTGGGGTTTAGTGGTTTTTGTTGTTAGGGTGTTAGTGTTGTTTGTTGTTAGGGGTTTAAGGTTGTTTGTTGTTAGGGGTTTAAGGTTGTTTGTTGTTAGGAGGTTAGGGTTGTTTGTTGTTACGGGGCTAGGTTAGTTTCTTCTTAGGGGTTTAGTGTTGTTTGTTGTTAGGGGGTTAGTGTTTGTTGTTAGGGGTTTAGTGTTGTTTCTTGTTGGGGTTTAGTGGTTTTTGTTGTTAGGGTGTTAGTGTTGTTTGTTGTTAGGGGTTTAAGGTTGTTTGTTGTTAGGGGTTTAAGGTTGTTTGTTGTTAGGAGGTTAGGGTTGTTTGTTGTTACGGGGCTAGGTTAGTTTCTTCTTAGGGGTTTAGTGTTGTTTGTTGTTAGGGGGTTAGTGTTTGTTGTTAGGGGTTTAGTGTTGTTTCTTGTTGGGGTTTAGTAGTTTTTGTTGTTAGGATGTTAGTGTTGTTTGTTGTTAGGGGGTTAGTGTTGTTTGTTCTTACGGGGTTAGTGTTGTTTGTGGTTAGGGTGTTAGTGTTGTTTGTGGTTAGGGTGTTAGTGGTGTTTGTGGTTGGGGGTTAGGGTTGTTTGTTTTTTGGGGGTTAGGGTAATTTGTTGTTATTTTGTTAGGGTTGTTTGTTGTTCGGTGGTTAGGTTTGTTGTTACTTGGTTAGGGCTGTTTGTTGTTAGGGTGTTAGTGTTGTTTGTTGTTAGGGGTTTAGGTTTGTTGTTCTTAGGGGGTTAGTGTTGCTTTTTGTTAGGCTGTAAGGATTGTTTGTTAGTGTCTTAGAGTTTTTTGTTTTTCGGGGCTTAGGGTTGTTTTATGTTAGGGAGTTAGTGTTGTTTGTTGTTGGAGGTTAGTGTTGTTTCTTAGGGGATCAATTTTGTTTGTTTTTAGTGGGTTAGGGTTGTTTGTTGTTAGGGGGTTAGTATTGTTTGTTGTCAGGGGTTCAGTGTTGTTTGTTTTTAGCTGTTTAGAGTTGTTTGTTTTTAGGGTATTAATGTTTTTTGTTGTTAGGGGGTTAAGATTGTGTGTTTTTAGGGGGTTATTGTTGTTTGTTTTTGGGGGTTAGTGTTGTTTGTTGTTAGGGGTTGAGTGTTGCTTGTTGTTAGGGGGTTAGGGTTGTTTGTTGTTAGGGGTTAGGGTTGTTTGTTATTAGGGGTTAATTTGGTTTTTTGTTAGGGGTTCAGTGTTGTTTTTTGTTAGGGGGTGAGTGTTGTTTGTTGTCAGGGCGTTAGGGTTGTTTCTTGTTAGGAGATTAGGGTCGATGGTTGTTAGGTGTTTAGTGTTGTTTGTTGTTAGGTGTTAGTGTTGGTTGTCATTAGGGCGTTAGTGTTTTTTGTTGTTAGTGGGTTAGCGCTGTGTGTTGTTAGTGGCTTAGTGTTGTTTGTTTTTAGGGGTTCAGTGTTGTTTGTTTTTAGGGTTTTAGGGTTGTTTGGTTTTAGGGGGTTTGCATTGTTTGTTTTTAGGGTGTTAGGATTGTTTGTTGTTAGGGGGTAAGTGTTGTTTGTTGTTAGGGTGTTAGTGTTGTTGGTGTTTAGGGGGTTAGGGTTGTTTGTTGTTTGGGGGTTAAGGTTGTTTGTTGTTAGTGGGTTAGGATTGTTTGTTGTTAGGAGATTAGTGTTGTTGTTGTTAGGGGGTTAGTGCTTTTTTTTGTTGGGGATTAATGTTTCTTGTTAGGGAGTCAGCGTTTGTTATTAGGGGTTTTGGGTTTGTTGTTGTTAGGGTGTTAGTGTTGTTTGTTGTTAGGAGGTTGGTGTTGTTTGTTCTTAGGGGGTTAGTGTTTTTTGTGGTTAGAGCGTTAGTGTTGTTTGTTGTTACGGGGTTAATGTTGTTTCTTTTTAGGGGTTTAGGGTTGTTTCTTGTTGGGGGATAGTGGTGTTTGCTGTTGGGGGTTTAGGGATGGTTGTTGTTAGGGTGTTAGTGATGGTTGTTGTTAGGAGGTTAGTATTGTTTATTGTTAGCTGTTTAGGGTTGTTTCTTGTTGGGGTTTTGTGGTTTTTGTTCTTAGGGTGTTAGTGTTTGTGGTTAGGGTGTTAGTGTTGCTGGTTGTTAAGGGGTTAGGGTTCTTTGTTGTTAGGGGGTTAGGGTTGTTTGTTGTTAGTGGGTTAGTGTTGTTTGTTGTTAGGGGTTCAGAGTTTTTTGCTGTTAGGGGGTTAGAGTTGTTTGCTGTTAGAGGATTTGGGTTCTTTCTTGTTGGGGGTTAGTGTTGTTTGTTTTTAGGGGATAAGTGTTGGTTGTTGCTAGGGGGTTAGTTTTTTTGTTTTTACTGGCTTAGTGGTGTAGGTGGTTAGGGGGTTAGTGTTGCTGGTTGTTTAGGGGGTTAGGGTTGTTTGTTGTTAAGAGTTAGTGTTATTTGTTTTTAGGGGGAAAGTGTTGGTTGTTATTAGGCGGTTAGGGTTATTGGTTGTTAGGGGGTTAGGGTTGTTTGCTGTTAGGGGGTTAGGGTTGTTTGTTGTTACGGGGTTAGTGTTCTTTGTTATTACGGGGATAGGATTTTTTGTTGTTACGGGGTTAGTGTAGTTTCTTGTTATAGAGTTAGTGTTGTTTGTTGTTAGTGGGTTAGGGTTCTTTGTTGTTTGGTTACGGTTGTTTGTTGTTAGGGGGTTAGGGTTGTTTGTTGTTAGGGGGTTAGTGTTGTTTGTTCTTAGGGCGTTAGTGTTGGTTGTTGTTAGTAGGTTAGTGTTTTCTGTTCTTAGTGGGTTAGTGCTGTTTGGGGTTAGGGGGTTAGTGTTGTTGGTTGTTAGGGGGTTAGTGTTGTTTGTTGTTAGGGGTTTAGGTTTGTTTCTTGTTGGGGTTTAGTGTTCTTTGTTGTTAGGGTGTTAGTGTAGTTTGTGGTTAGGGGGTTAGTGTTGTTGGTTGTTAGGGGGTTAGTGTTGTTTGTGGTTAGGGGTTTAGTGTTGATTGTTGTTCGGTGTTTAGAGTTTTTTGTTCTTAGGGGCTTAGGGTTGTTTGTTGTTAGGGGATTAGGGTTGTTTCTTGTTAGGGGGTTAGTGTTGTTTGTTTTTAGGGGGTAAGTGTTGGTTGCTGTTAGGGGGTTAGTGTTCTTTGTTGTTACTGGGTTATTGCTGTTTGTGGTTAGGTGGTTAGTGTAGTTGGTTGTTAGGGAGTTAGGGTTGTTTGTTGTTAGGGGGTTAGTGTTTGTTGCTACAGTGTTAGTGTTGGTAGTTGTTAGGGGGTTAGTTTTGTTTGGTTTTAGAGGTTTAGGGTTGTTGGTTGTTAGTGTGTTAGTGTTGTTTGTTGTTAAGGGCTTAGGGGTGTTTGTTGTTACGGGGTTAGGGTATTTTTGGTTACGAGGTTAGGGTAGTTTCCTGTTAGAGGGTTAGTGTTGTTTGTTTTTAGTGGCTTAGCGTTGTTTTTTGTTAGGGGGTTAGGTTAGTTTGATGTTAGGGGGTTAGTGTTGTTTGCTGTTAGGGGTTTAGTCTTGTTTGTTGTTAGGGGCTTAGGGTGGTTTGTTGTTAGGGGATTAAGGTTCTTTCTTGTTATGGGGTTAGTGTTGGTTCTTGCTAGGGGGTTAGTGTTGTTTGTTGTTACGGGGAAAGTGTTGGTTGTTGTTAGGGGGTTACTGTTTTTTGTTTTGATTGGGTTAGTGCTGTTTGTGGTTAGGGGGTTAGTGTTGTTGGTTTTTAGCGTGTTAGGGTTGTTTGTTGTTAGTGTGTTAGGGTTTTTTGTTGTTAGTGGTTAGTGTTGTTTGTTGTTAGGGATTTAGGGTTATTGGTTGTTAGGGGGTTAGGGTTGTTTGCTGTTAGGGGGTTAGGATTGTTTGTTGTTACGGGGTTAGGGTAGTTTGTTGTTACGGGGTTAGTGTTTGTTGTTAGTCGGTTAGTGTTGTTTTCTGTTTGGTTATGTTGCTTGTTGTTAGGGGGTGAGGGATGTTTCTTGTTCGGGGTTAGGGTTGTTTGTTGTTAAGGGCTTAGTGTTGTTTGTTGTTAGGGGGTTAGTGTTGTTTGTTGTTCGGGGGTTAGTTTTGTTTGTTATTAGTGGTTTAGGGTGGTTTGTTGTTAGGGGGTTAGGGTTCTTGTTCTAAGGGGGTTACTGTTGTTTTTTGCTGCCGGTTAGTGTTGTTTTTTCTTAGGGTGTTAGTGTTGTTTGTTATGGTGTTAGGGTTGGTTGTGGTTAGGGTGTTAGTGTTGTTTGTTGTTAGGTGTTCAGTATTCTTTGTTTTTAGGGGTTTAGAGTTGTTTCTTGGGGTTTAGTGGTGTTTGTTGTTAGGGTTTTCGTGTTGTTTGTTGTTAGGGGGTTAGTGTTTGTTGTTGTTAGGGGGTTAGTGTTGTTTTTTTTCAGGAGGTTAGTGTTGGTTGTTGTTAGAGGGTTAGTGTTGTTTGTTGTTAGGGGTTTAAAACACACTGCCTAGAGAAATCCTAGCAAAGCCCTGTGTTTCCCCACAGGAATGTATGTCCATTTCATTTCTTCGCCAGCAACGGAGCAAAGAGGCAACGTCAGATTGTGTGTATCTCAGTGAGAGAAAGAACACTGTGACTTCCCCCGTTCCTCTGACGAAAGCAGTTAGAGGGAGAAAATCGTCCATTGCTTTCGCTTTCCCGCAATGAGCTCCACAGATCTGCCCTTCGCGAAGGGCCGTTTTCCCCGGGAGAACTGCCTCGCGGTAGCCCTGTTCTGGAAGTGGAACGAGTATGCAGTGTTAGCGTTCAGCTAATGTGAAGGCTCGCTTTGGCCCAGGGCAAACGAAGCGCCGGGGGAAATCTTAGCAGAGCCCGGCGCCTTTCCACGGTTCAAAGCGTGGAACTGCAGACTCTTTTGCAAAGAAGAGAGCGCACAGGCAACAGGAGCCTGCACGTTTCTCAGTGAAAGGGAGAACTCCCTGACTTCATCCAGTCCTCTGAGCAAAGCAGGCAGAAGGAGAGAAACTTTCTTTCCTTCCTCTTTCCTGCATGGAATTCCTCATTTGCTCTTGCAAACGCAAGGCTTCTTCTGAAAAACTACGTAACGGTGCAGGGATCCTTAAAGAGGAGCAACGACATAGTTTTAGCTGGAAGGGCTTGGCAGAGCAGCCGGGGAGAAAAGGCCTCTTGCTATTTTCTTTTCTTTCTGCCCGAATGTGGTCAATTGGCACCTGCCAAGGCAAGGTTTCCCAGCACAAACTACAAAGCAGCAGCTCTCTCCTGGCAGAGGAAATCCCATTCAGTGTTGCCCTGGCGAGATAGTGTTGCTACAGTGAGGCCCAGGGAAAACACACTGCCTAGAGAAATCCTAGCAAAGCCCTGTGTTTCTCCACAGGAACTTTGCCAGCAACGGATCTCAGAGGCAACGTCAGATTGTGTGTATCTCAGTGAGAGAAAGAACACTGTGACTTCCCCCGTTCCTCTGACGAAAGCAGTTAGAGGGAGAAAAGCGTCCTTTGCTTTTGCTTTCCCGCAATGAGCTCCACAGATCTGCCCTTCGCGAAGGGCCGTTTTCCCCCGGAGAACTGCCTCGCGGTAGCCCTGTTCTGGAAGTGGAACGAGTATGCAGTGTTAGCGTTCGGCTAATGTGAAGGCTCGCTTTGGCCCATGCAAAAGAAGCGCCAGGGGAAATCTTAGCAGAGCCCGGCGCCTTTCCACGGTTCAAAACGTGGAACTGCAGACTCTTTTGCAAAGAAGAGAGCGCACAGGCAACAGCAGCCCGCACGTTTCTCAGTGAAAGGGAGAACTCCCTGACTTCATTCAGTCCTCTGAGCAAAGCAGGCAGAAGGAGAGAAACTTTCTTTCCTTCCTCTTTCCTGCAACGAATTCCTCATTTGCTCTTGCAAACGTAAGGCTTCTTCTAAAAAACTACGTCACGGTGCAGAGATCCTTCCAGAGGAGCAACGAAATAGTTTTAGCTGGAAGGGCTTGGCAGAGCAGTCGGGGAGAAAAGGCCGCTTGCTGTTCTCTTTTCTTTCTGCCTGAATGCGGTCAATTGGCACTCGCCAAAGCAAGGTTTCCCAGCACAACCTACAGAGCAGCAGCTCTCTCCTGGCAGAGGAAATCCCATGCAGTGTTGCCCTGGCGAGATAGTGTTGCTACAGCGAGGCCCAGGGAAAACAGACTGCCTAGAGAAATCCTAGCAAAGCCCTGTGTTTCCCCACAGGAATGTATGTCAGTTTCAGTTCTTTGCCAGCAACGGAGCTCAGAGGCAACGTCAGATTGTGTGTATCTCAGTGAGAGAAAGAACACTGTGACTTCCCCCGTTCCTCTGACGAAAGCGGTTAGAGGGAGAAAAGCGTCCTTTGCTTTCGCTTTCCCGCAGTGAGCTCGGCAGATCTGCCCTTCGCGAAGGGCCGTTTTCCCCCGGAGAACTGCCTCACGGTAGCCCTGTTCTGGAAGTGGAACGAGTTATGCAGTTTTTGGTTCTTTATTTTCGTTAAGCTCAGCTATTGTGAAGGCTCGCTTTGGCCCAGGGCAAACGAAGCGCCGGGGGAAATCTTAGCAGAGCCCGGCGCCTTTCCACGGTTCAAAGCGGGGAACAGCAGACTCTTTTGCAAAGAACAGAGCGCCCAGGCAACAGCAGCCTGCACGTTTCTCAGTGCAAGGGAGAACTTCCTAACTTCGTCCAGTCCTCTGAGCAAAGCAGGCAGAGGGAGAGAAACTTTCTTTCCTTCCTCTTTCCTGCAACGAATTCCTCCTTTGCTCTTGCAAACGCAAGGCTTCTTCTGAAAAACTACGTCGCGGTGCAGGGATCCTTCCAGAGGAGCAACGGCATAGTTTTAGCTGGAAGGGCTTGGCAGAGCAGCCGGCGAGAAAAGGCCTCTTGCGACTCTCTTTTCTTTCTGCCTGAATGCGGTCAATTGGCACTTGCCAAAGCAAGGTTTCCCAGCACAAACTACAGAGCAGCAGCTCTCTCCTGGCAGAGGAAATCCCATGCAGTGTTGCCCTGGCGAGATAGTGTTGCTACAGCGAGGCCCAGGGAAAACAGACTGCCTGGAGAAATCCTAGCGAAGCCCTGTGTTTCCCCACAGGAATGTATGTCAGTTTCAGTTCTTTGCCAGCAACGGAGCTCAGAGGCAACGTCAGATTGTGTGTATTTCAGTGAGAGAGAGAACACTGTGACTTCCCCCGTTCCTCTGACGAAAGCGGTTAGAGGGAGAAAAGCGTCCTTTGCTTTCGCTTTCCCGCAGTGAGCTCGGCAGATCTGCCCTTCGCGAAGGGCCGTTTTCCCCCGGAGAACTGCCTCGCGGTAGCCCTGTTCTGGAAGTGGAACGAGTATGCAGTGTTAGCGTTCAGCTATTGTGAAGGCTCGCTTTGGCCCAGGGCAAACGAAGCGCCGGGGGAAATCTTAGCAGAGCCCGGCGCCTTTCCTCGGTTCAAAGCGGGGAACAGCAGACTCTTTTGCAAAGAAGAGAGCGCCCAGGCAACAGCAGCCTGCACGTTTCTCAGTGAAAGGGAGAACTTCCTAAATTCATCCTGTCCTCTGAGCAAAGCAGGCAGAGGGAGAGAAACTTTCTTTCCTTCCTCTTTCCTGCAACGAATTCCTCATTTGCTCTTGCAAACGCAGGGCTTCTTCTGAGAAACTACGTCGCGGTGCAGGGATCCTTCCAGAAAAGGAACGACATCGTTTTAGGTGGAATGGCTTGGGAAAGCAGCCGGGGAGAAAAGGCCTCTTGCTATTCTCTTTTCTTTCTAACGCAAACCCTAACGCAAACCCTAAAACATAACACCAAAACCTAACCTAAACCTTAACACTATCCCTCACCCTAACTCTAACACTAACCCGAAACCTAATCATAAACCTAACCCTAACTCTGAACCAAACTTAACCATGACCAGAACCACAGTGCC
The DNA here is from genome assembly GCF_030014295.1 of Loxodonta africana. Classification (NCBI taxonomy): domain Eukaryota; kingdom Metazoa; phylum Chordata; class Mammalia; order Proboscidea; family Elephantidae; genus Loxodonta; species Loxodonta africana. Next base: position 953,694 of record NW_026974834.1, read on the forward strand.
TAACCGAAACCCTCACCCAAACCCTAACCCTAAACTACACCTCTAAACCCTAACACCTTACGATAACCATAATCCTAACTCTACCAACCCTAACAATAAACCTAACACTCACCCCAACCACAATGCCTAACACAAATCGTAACCCTAACTGTTACACTTAACTTAACCCTAACCTGAAATCTAACCCTAACCCTAAAACTAAACAGAACCCATAAACTTAACGTTAACCCTAAACATAAACTTAACACTAACCTGAAAACGAACCCAAACCTTAGCCATATCCCTAACCCTCACCCTACTTTACTTCACCCTATCCCTAACCTAAAGCTTACCCTAACTTTAACCCTAATCCTACCCCTAAACCTAACCCTAACCTTAACCTTGGCCCATCTGTAACCCTAAACCTAACCCTTATAATAACTCTGACACTAACCCTCGCCCGAAACCTAATTCTAATCCTAACCCTGACCCTAACCCTAACCTAACCTTAACCCTAACTTGAAGCCTACCATAAACTTAACCTAAACCTAACCCCTAACCCAACTCTAACCCTAAACCTAGCCCTAACCCTAACCGTAACAGTTACGCAAAACCCTCACCTTAACTGTAAACGTAAATCTAACTCTTACCGTAACCCTAAACTTAACCCTAATTATAACCCTATCCTAAACCTAACTGAAACACTAACCACTAACCCTAACTCTAACCCTAATGATTAGCCTAAACCTAACCTTAACCCTAAACCTAACCTTAACCACTAACCCTAACACTAACCCTAACCCGAAACCAAACCCTCACACTTAACCAAAATTTCAACCTAACCATAACCCTAAACCTACCCTAACTTCATTCAAACCCTAACCCTAAGCTAAACTAACACTAAACCTAACCCTAACCCTAAACCTAAATCTAACCCTAACCCTGAATCTAACCTGAACTCTAAACCAAAACCCTAAACCTGACCCTAACATTAATCCAAACACCTACCCTAACCCTAACCCTCATCCTTAACCTAAATTCCACCCTAAACCTAAACCTAAAGCACTATCACCATACTCTAGCCCTAACTCTAAACCTAACCTAACTCTAACCCTAAACCTTACTGTAACACCCAAAAACATCAGCTTAATGTAAACATAACACTAATCCTCACACGAAACCCTAACCCTTTCCCTAACCCTAACCCTATCCCTCATCCTAACCCTAAACCTGACATAAACCTAACTCTTACCCTAACCTTCAACTTAACCTTAACTCTACCCTAACCTTAACCGTAAACCTAACAATAACTCTAAACCTGACCTTAACCCTAACCCTAAACCCTAGCACTAACTCTAAACCTAACCCTAACCTAGCCTTACACTTTACCATAAACCTAGTCTTTACCCTAACCTGACCGCTACCTTAACCCTAACCTAAACCTAACCCTAACACTAACCTTAACCCTAAATCTAACATTAACCCTGAACCCCACTATTAACTGAATCTTCACCATGACCCTAACTCTAACCCTAACCATAACAATTACCCTAAACCCTCACCTTAACTGTAAACCTAAACCTAACCCTCACCATATCCCCAACCCTCACCCTAACCCCTAACTATATTCCTAACCTTAAACCTAATGCTATCCCTAACCCTAACTGTAACCCTAACACGAACAGTAACCCTAATCTAACACTAACCCTAACATTCACCCTAAACTTAAACCTACCCTAACCATAAACCTAAAACTACCACCCTAAACCTAACGTCTAACACTAACCCTAATCCTAACCCTAACCCTAACTCTCACCCTTAACCTAAACTTCACACTAACCCTAAACCTAAAACTAACCCTAACACTAAACATAACCCCTAACCCTAAACTGGACCCTAAATCTAACCATAACACTAACCTGAACACAAACCCAAACTCTAGCCCGAACCCTAAAAGTAACCCTCAGCCTATGCTAAACTTCAACCAAATCCTAACCCTAACCATAACCGTAAACGTAAACCTAGCCCAAACCCTAACCTTAAACCTAACTCTAACCGTAAAGCTAGTCCATCTGTAACCCTAAACCTAAGCCTTACAATAGCTCTGAACCTAACCCTAATCCTAAGCCCAACAATAGACCTAATCCTAAACCTAACCCGAACTCTAAACTTGACCCTAAATAGAACACTAACTCTAACCCTAAACCAGGACTTAAACCTAAAACTTACCCTGCACCTAACCCTAAACCTAACCCTAACTCTAACTCTAACCCTAATCCTAACACTTGTCCTAAAACCTAACCTTAACTGCAATACTAACTGTAACCCTCACCTAACCCCTAACCGTACCCCCAAAAGCTAACCCTAATGCTATCCCTAACCCTAACCCTAACACTCACCTGAAAACCTAAGCCCTAACGATAACCCTAACCCTAACCCAAAACCTAACCCCTCGCACCAAAGCCTAACCCTAACTCTAACACTAACCCGAAACCTAATCATAAAACTAACCCTAACCCTAAACCAAACCTAACCATGACCAGAACCACAATGCCTAACCGGAACCCTCACCCAAGCCCTAACCCAAAACTACTCCTCTAATCCCTAACACCTTACCATAACCATAATCCTAACCCTACCCAACCCTAATCCTAAACCTAATCCTCACACCAACCACAATGCCTAACACAAACCGTAAACCTAACCCTAACCGTAACACTGAACTTAACCCTAACCTAAAATCTACCCCAACCCTAAAAGTAAACAGAACCCATAAACTTATTCCTAACCCTAAACATAACCTTAACACTAACCTGAAAACTCAAGCAAACCTTAGCCATAACCCTAACCCTCACCCTATCTTAAACTTCACCCTATCCCTAATCTAAAGCACACCCTAACTTTAACCCTGACCCTAACCTTAACCTTGGCCCACCTGTAACCCCAAACCTAACCCTTACAATAACTCTGACCCTAACCCTCACCCTAAACCTAATCCTAATCCTAACCCTGACCCTAACCCTCACCAAACCTTAACCCTAACTTTACCCTACCATAAACTTGAACCTAACCCTAACCGGTAACCCGAAATCTAAACCTAACCCTAGCCCTAGCCCTAAACCTAACCCTAACCCTAAATGTAACACTTACCCAAAACCCTCACCTTAACTGGAAACATAAATCTAACTCTTAACCTAACCCTAAATATAACCCTACCCTAAACCTAACCGAAACACTAACACCTAACTCGAAATCAAATCCTGATCTTTAGCCTAAACCTAACCTTAACCCTAAGCCTAACCCTAACCACTAACCCTAATTCTAATCCTAACCCTAAGCCTGATCCTAAACCGAACCCTAACCCTTACCCTAAACCTGACCCTAACATTAACCGAAACACCTAACCCTAACCCAAACCCTAAACCTAACCCTAACCTTAACCCAAACACCTAACCCTAACGCTAACCCTAACCCTCATCCTTAACATAAATTTCAAGATAAACCTAAGCCTAACCTTAACCCTAAAACTAAACCTAACCCTAAACTATCCCCTAAATATAGCCCTAAACTTAAACCTCATCCTAACCCTAACTACAACCCTGACCTAACCGTAACACTGTAAACCATCAGCTTAAGTGTAAACCTAACACTAACCCTCCCACGAACACCTAACCCTTTCCCTAACCCTAACCCTATCCCTAATCCTAACCTTAACCCTGACCTAAACCTAACACTTACCCTAACGCTAAGCTTAACCTTAACTCCACCCTAAAACTAACAAAAACTCTAAACCTGACCCTACCTCTTACCCTAAACCCTAGTACTAGCTCTAACTCTAAACCTAACCCTAACCTAGCCCTACCCTTTACCGTAAACCTAGCCTTAACCCTAACCTTACCCCTACCCTAACCCTAACTCTAACACTAAACTTAACCCTAACTGTAATCTTAACCCTAACCCTTACCCTGACCCTGACTATTAACTGAAACTTCACCCTAAACCTAACCCAAACTCGAACTCGAACCCTAACTATAACACTTACCCTAAACCCTCACCTTAACTGTAAACCTAACCCTAACCCACACCCTAACCACAACCCTCACCCTAACCCCTAACCGTATCCCCAACCCTAAACCTAATGCTATCCCTAACCCTATCCCTAACCCAAACACGAACATTAAACCTAATCTAACCCTAACTCTAACATTAACCCAACCCTAACCATAAACCTAACGTTAGCATCCTAAATCTAACCTCTAACACTAACTATAATCCTAACCCTAATTCTAACGCTTATCCTAACCCTCACCCTTAACCTAAACTTCACATTAACCCTAAACCAAAACATAACCCTAACCCTAAACATAACCCCTAACCCTAACCTGAACCCTAGCCTTAAAGCTAACCTGAACACAAACCCAAACTCTAGCCCTAACCATAAAAATAACCCTCACCCTATCCTAAACTTCATCCAAACTCTAACACTACCTTAAACCTAAACCTAACCCAAGCCCTAACCTTAAACCTACCTCTAACCATAGCGCTAGTCCATCTGTAACCCTAAACCTAACCCTTACAATAGCCCTGAAATTAACCCTAAACCTAATCCTAGCCCTAGACCTAATCCTAACCTAACCCTAACTGCACCCTTGACCCTAGAGAGAACACTAACTCTAACCCTAAACCTGGACCTAAACCTAAATCTTCCCCTACACCTAACCCTAAACCTAAAAATAACTCCAACTCTAACCCTAATCATAACACTTATCCTAAACCCACACTTTAACTGTAAAACTAACCGTAACCCTCACCCTAACCCCTAACCGTATCCCCCAAACCTAACCCTAATGCAATCCCTAACCTTAACCCTAAAACTAACCTGAAACCCCTGAGCCCTAACGATAACCCTAACTCTAACACAAACCCTAACCCCTAACACCAAAGCCTAATCCAAACCTTAACCCTAACTTTCACCCTTACTCTAACACTAACCCGAAACCTAATCATAAACCTAAACCAAACCCAACCATGACCAGAACCACAATTCCTAACCGGAACCCTCACCCAAACCCTAACCCTAAACTACACCTCTAACCACTAACACCTTACCATAAACCTAATCCTAACCTTTATCCTAACCCTCACCCTTAACCTAAACTTCACACTAACCCTAAACCAAAGCGTAACCCAAACCCTAAACATAACCCCTAACCCAAAACCGAACCCTAAACCTAACCTTAACACTAAGCTGAACACAAAACCAAACTTTGCCCAAACCATAAAAATAACCCTCACCCTATCCTAAACTTCATCCAAACCCTAATCCTAATCTTAAGTGTAAACCTAAACCTAACCCAAACCCTAACCTTAAACCTAACTCTAAGTATAATGCTAGTCCACCTGTAACCCTAAACCTAAGCATTTCAATAGCCCTGAACTTAACCCTAAAACTAATCCTAATCCTAACCCTAGACCGAATCCTAAACCTAACTCTAACCTTGACCCTAAATAGAACACTACCTCTCACCCTGAACCTGAAAGTAAACCTAAATCTTACCCTACATCTAAACCTAACCCTAAACCTAACCGTAACTCTAACTCTAACCCTAATCATAAGACTTGCCCTAAGCCCTCACCTTAACTGTAAAACTAACCGTAACCCTCACCAGAACCCCTAAACGTATCCCCCAACACTAACCCTAATGCTAGCCCTAACACTAACCTGAAACCCTAAGCCCTAACGATAACCCTAACCCAAACCAAACCCCTAACACCAAAGCCTAACCCAAACCTTAAACCAAACACTCACCCTAAATCTAACACTAACCCGAAACCTAATCATAAACCTAACCCTAACCCTAAACCAAACCTAACCATGACCAGAACCAAAATGCCTAACCAGAACCCTCACCGAAACCCTAACCATAAACTACACCTCTAACCCCTAACACCTTATCATAACCATAATCCTAAGCCTGCTCAACCCTGACGCTAAAACTAACCTTCAACCCAACCACAACGCCTAAATCAAACCGTAACCCTAACCATAACTGTAACACTAAACTTAACCCTAACCTAAAATCTAACCCTAACCCAGAACTAAACATAACCCATAAACTTAACCCTAACCCTAAACGTAACCTTAACAATAACCTGAAAACTTACCCAAACCTTTAGCCATAACCCTCACCCTAACCCACACCCTGTCTTAAACTTCACCCTATCCCTAACCTAAAGCTAACCCTAACTTTAACCCTAACCCTACCCCTAAACCTAACACTAACCTTAACCTTGGCCCACCAGTCACCCTACACCTAACCCTTACGATAACTCTGACCCTAAACCTCACCCTAAACCTAATCCTAATCCTAACCCTACCCTAACTCTAACCTAACCTTAACCTTAACTTTAACCCTACCATAAAATTAAACCTAACCCTAAACCCTAATCCTAACTCTAACCCTAACCCTAACCGTAACACATACCCAAAACCTTCACCTTAACTGTAAACGTAACTCTAATTCTTACCCTAACCCTAAATAAAACCCTACCCTAAACCTAACCAAAACACCCCTAACCCTAACTCTAAGCCTAATCCTTAGCCCAGACCTAACCATAACCCTAAACCTACCCTAACTTTATTCAAACCCTAACCTTAAACAAAACTAAAACAAACCCTAAACCTATCCCTAACCCTACCCCTGACACTAATCTGAACAATAACCCCTAGCCCTAACCCTAACCTGCACGCTTAACATCAACTTCACCCTAACCCTATCCTAAAACTAAACATAACACTAAATCTCCCCCAACCATGAACCTAACCCAATCCTAAGCATAAAACTAACCCTAAACTTAACCCTAACCCTGACCCTGACCCTGACTCTAACCTTAATCCTAACCATAAAAATTACCCTACACAATCAGCTTAAATGGAAACCTACCACTAACCCACACCCTAACATCTAAACCTAAACCCAACCCTTAACCTAACCCTATCTCTAACCTTATCCTAGCCCTACACCTAAACATGACTTAATCCTAACACTTACCCTAAACCTGACCCTAAACCTAACCTTAACCTTCAACCTAATCCTAACCTGAACCCTAACCCCTACCCCAAACCCTAAGCTCAACCCTCACCCTTAAATTAAACTTCACCCTATCCCGAACTCCAACTTTAAACCAAAACCTAATCCTAACTCTAAACCTAACCCTAAACCTGACTCTAACATTAACCCAAACACCTAACCCTAACAGTAAGCCTAACCCTAACCCTAACCCTAACCTGACCCTAACCTTAACCCAAACACCTAACCCTAACACTAAACCTAACCCTAACCCTCATCCTTAACCTAAACTTCACCCTAACCCTGACCCTGAAACTAAACATAACACTAAATCTCCCCCTAACCCTGACCGTAACCCAAATCCTAACCATAAACCTAACCCTAACTCGAACCTTAACCCTAACCCTGACCCTAACTCTAACCCTAATCCAACCCTAAAACTTACCCTACAAACTCAACTTAAATGGAAACCTAGCACTAACCCTCACCCTAACATCTAAACCTAACCCCAACCCTTAACCTGACCCTATCTCTAACCTTAACCATGCCCTAGCCTAACCATGATTTAACCCTAACACTTACCCTAAACCTAACCCTAAACCTAATCTTAAACCTAAACCTAAAACTAACCTTAACCCTAACCCTAACCCCTAACCCTAAGCTCAACCCTCACTCTTAACTTAAATTGCACCCAAACACTAACCCTAAAACGAACCCAACACTAACCCTAAACGCAAACATAAACCTGACCCTAACGTTAACCCGAACCCTAACGCTAACCCGAACTCTAAGCCGAACCCTAAACTGACCCTAACCTTAACCCAAACACCTAACCCTAACACTAACCCTAAACATAACTCTCATCCTTAACCTAAACTTCACCCTAAACCTAAGCCTAAGCCTAACCCTAAAACTAAACCTAACCCTAAACTATCACCTAACTCTAGCCCGAACGCTAAACCTAACAATGACCCTAACCATAACAGCCTAAAACATCAGCTTAACTGTAAACCTAACACTTACCCTCAGACGAACCCCTAACCCTTTCACAAACCCTAACCCGATCCCTAATCCTAAACCTAACGCTGACGTAAACCTAACCCTTCCCCAAACCTAAACTTAAACCTAACCTTAACTCTACCTATACCTAAACCAAACAATAACTCGAATCCTGACCCTAACCCTAACCCTAAACTCAGCACTAAGTATAATTCTAAACCTAACCCTAACCCTAACCCAGCCCAACCCTTTACCGTAAACCTAGTCTTAACCCTAACCTTACCTACCCTAAACCTAACACTAACGCTAACCTTAACCCTAACTCTAACATTAACCCTAACTTTTAGCGTAACCCTCACTATTAACTGAAACTTCACCCGAACCCTAACCCTAACTCTAACCATAACCATAACACTTACCCTGAACACTCACCTTAACTGTAAAACTAACCATAACCCTCAACCTAACCCCTAACTGTATCCCGAACCCTAACCCTAAAGCTATCCCTAAGCCTAACCCTAACACTCACCTGAACCTTTAAGCCCTAAGGATAACCCGAACCTGAAATCAAACCCTAACGCATAACACCAAAGCATAACCCAAACCTTAACCCTAACTCTCACCCTAACTCCAACACTAACCCGAAACCGAATCATAAATCTAACCCTAACCCTAAACCAAACCTAACCATGACCAGAACCACAATGCCTAACCAAAACCCTCACCCAAACCCTAACCCTAAACTACACCTCTAACTCCTAACACATTACCATAACCATAATCCTAACCCTAACCAAACCTAACCCTAAACCTAACCCTAACCTTAACCTTGGCCAACCTGTAACCCTCATCCAAACCCTTACAATAACTCTGACCCTATCCTTCGCCCTAAACCTAATGCTAATCCTAACCCTAACCTAACCTTAACCCTACCATAATCTTAAACCAAACCCTAACTCCTAACCCTAACTCTAACCCTAACCCTAGCACTAAGCCTAACCCTAACACTTACCCAAAACCCTCATCTTAACTGTAAACGTAACTCTAACTCTTACCCTAACCCTAATCTTAACCCTAAATATAACTCTACCGTAAACCAAACTGAAACACTAACCCCTAACCCTAACTCTAACCCTAATCCTTAGCCTAAGCCTACCCTTAAACGTAAACCTAACCCTAACCCTAAACCGAACCCTCACTCTTAACCAAAATTCACCCTAACCATGACCCTAAACCTCCCCTAACTTCATTCAAACCCTAACCTTAACCAAAAATAAAACTAAACTTAAACCTAACCCTAAATGTAAACCTAACCCTAACCCGGACCATAACCTGAACCCTAACCCCTAACCCTAACCCTCACGCTTAACATAAACTTCACCCTAACTCTAACCCTAAAACTAAATATAACACTAAATCTCCGCCTAACCCTGACCCTAACCCTAATCCTAACCATAAACCTAACCCAAACCTGAACCTAACTCTAACCCTAACCCTAATCCTAACCCTAAAACTTACCCTACACACTCAGCTTAAATGGAAACCTAGAACTAACCCTCACCCTAACATCTAAACCTAACCCCAACCCTTAACCTAACCCTATCTCTAACCTTAACCTAGCCCTAAACCTAACAATGACTTAACCCTAACATGTACTCTAAACCTAAGCATAAACCTAAACTTAACCCTAAACCTAATCCTAACCTTAACCCTAACCCTAACACCTAACGCTAACGTGAGCTCAACACTCGCCCTTAACTTTAAATGCACCCTAACACTAACCCTAAACTGAACCCTAACCCTAACCCTAAACCTAAGCCTAAACCTGACCCTAGCATTAACCCAAACACGTAAACCTGACCCTAATACTAACCCTAAATCTAACCCTAACCTTAACGCAAACACGTAACGCTAACACTAGTCCTAACCCTCATCCTTAAAGTATGCTTCACCCTAAACGTAAGAATAAGCCTAACCTGAAACTAAACCGAACCCTAAACTATCCCCTCAGTCTAGCCCTAACCCTAAACCTAACCCTAACCCTAACTCTAACCATACCCCTAACCATAACACTCTAAAACATCAGCTAAACTGTAAACCTAACACTAACCATCACATGAATCGCTAACCCTTTCCTTAATCCTACCCCTATCCCTAATCCTAACCTTAACCTTGACCTAATCCTAACCCTTACCCTAACCCTAAACTTAACACTAACCTTAACTCGAACTTAACCCTAACCCTCACAATAACTCTAAACCTGACCCTAACCCTAAGCCTAAACCCTAGCACTAACTCTAACTCTAAACCTAACCCTAACCCTAACCTAGCCCTACCCTTTACCGTAAACCTAGCCTAAACCCTAACCTTACCCCTACCTTAAACCTAACCCTGACACTAACCTTAAGCATAACTCTAACCTTAACCCTAACCCTGACTATTAACTGAAACTTCACCCTAACCATAAGCCTAACTCTAACTCTAACCCTAACCAGAACAATTACCCTAAACCTTCACCTTCAATGTAAACCTAAACCTAACCCTTAACCGTATCCCCAACCCTAAACCTAATGCTATCTATCCCTCACATTATCCCTAACCCTAACCCGAAGACGAACAGTAACCCTAATCTAACGCTAACCCTAACGTTAACCCTAAACTTAACCCTTCCCTAACCATAAACCTAACCCTAACACCCTAAACCGAAACTCTAACACTAACTAGAATCCAAACCCTAATGCAAACCCTTATCCTAACCCTCACCCTTAACCTAAACTTCACACTAACCCTAAACCTAAACCTAATCTGAACATAACCACTAACCCTAACCTGAACCCTAAACCTAACCTTAGCACTAACATGAACACAAACCCAAAGTCTAGCCCTAACCCTAAAAATAACCCTCACCCTATCCTAAACTTCATCCAAACCCTAACGCTAACCTTAGTCCTAAACCTAAACCTAAACCTAACCCAACCCCTAACATTAAATCTAACTCTAACCATAATGTTAGTCCACCTGTAACCCTAAACCTAACCCTTAAAATACCCCTCAACCTAACCCTAAACCTAATCCTAACCCTAGACCTAATCCTTACCCTAACCCGAACTCTAACCTTGACCCTAAATAGAACACTAACTCTACCCCTAAACCTGAAACTAAAGCTAAATCTTACCCTACACCTAACCCTAAACGTAAACCTACCCCTAACTCTATGTCTAACGATAATCGGGACACTTATCCTAAACCCTCGCCTTAAATGTAAAACTAACCGTAACACTCACTCTAACCCCTAACGGTATCCCACAACCCTTACCCTAATGCTATCCCTAACCCTAACACTAACCTGAACACCTAAGCCCTAATGATAACCCTAACCCTAACCCCAAACCTAACCCATAACACCAAAACCTAACCCTAACCTTAAAGGTAGCTCTCACCCTAACTCTAACTCTAACACTAACACTAACCCGAAACCTAATCATAAACCTAACCCTAACCCTAAACCAATCCTAACCATGACCAGAACCACAATGCCTAACCGGAACCCTCACCCAAACCCTAACCCTAAACTACACCTCTAACACCTAACACCTTACCGTAACCATAATCCTAACCCTACCCAACCCTAACCCTAAACCTAAACCTCACCCCAACCACAACGCCTAAACAAAACGTAACCCTAACCCTAACTGTAACACTAAACTTAACCCTAACCTTAAACATAACCCTAACCCTAAAACTAAACAGAACCCGTAAACTTAACCCTAACACGAAACACAACCTTAACACGAACCTGAAAACTAACCCAAACCTTAGCCATAACCCTAACCCTAACCCTCACCCTAACTTAAACTTCACCCTATCCCTAACCTAAAGCTCACCCTAATTCTAATTATGTTTAGTTTTAGGGCTAGGGTTAGGGTGAAGTTTATGTTAACCTAATTCTAAACCTATCCCTACCCCTAAACCTAACCCTCACCTTAACCTTGGCCCACCTGTAACCCTAAAACTAACCCTTACAATAACTCGGACCCTAACCCTCACCCTAAACCTAATCCTAATCCTAACCCTGACCATAACCCTAACCTAACCTTAACCCTAACTTTAACCCTACGATAAACTCAAACCTAACCCTAACCCCGAACAATAACTCTAACCAAATTTTCACCCTACCCATAACCCTAAACCTACCCTAACTTCATTCAAATCCTAACCCTAACCAAAACTAAAGCTAACCCTAAACCTAACGCAAACCCTAACCCTGACCCTAACCTGAACCCTTACCCCTAACCCTAACCCTAACCCTCACGCTTAACATAAACTTCACCCTAACCCTAGCCCTAAAACTAAACATAATACTAAATCTCCCCAACCCTGACCCTAACCCTAATCCTAACCATATACCTAACCCTAACCTTAAACATAATCCTAACCCTGACCCTAAATCTATCTCTAACCCTAATCCTAACCCTAAAACTTACCCTACACACTCAGCTTAAATGGAAACCTAGCACTAACCCTCACACTAACATCTAAACCTAAACCCTACCCTTAACCTAATCTTATCTCTAACCTTTACCTAGCCCTAAACCTAACCATGACTTAACTGTAACACTTACCCTAACCCTAAAACTAATCTTAACCCTAATCCTAATCCTAACCTTAACCCTAACACTAACCCCTAACACTAACCCTAAGCTCAACCCTCACACTTAACTTAAACTGCACCCTGACCCTAACCTTAAACTAAACCCTAACCCTAAAGCTAACCCTAACATTAACCCAAACACCAAAACCTAACCCTGACACTAACACTAACCCTAAACTTAACCCTAACCTGATCCTAACCTTAACCCAAACACCTAACTCTAATATTTACCCTAACGCTAATCTTAACTTAACTTTCACCCTATACATAAGCAGAACCCTAAAATTAAACCTAACCCTAAACTATCCCCTCAGTCTAGCCCTAACCCTAACTCTAACTCTAACCCTGACCCTAACCGTAACACTGTAAAACATCAGCTTAACTGTAAATCTAACACTAACCCTCACACGAACCCTAACCCTTTCCCTAAACCTAACCCTATCCCTAACCCTAACCCTAACCCTGACCTAAACATAACCCTTACCCTAACCCTAAACTTAACCCTAACCTTAACTCTACCCTAACCCTAACACTAACAAAAACTCTAAACCTGACCCGAACCCTACCCCTAAACCCTAGCACTAACTCTAACGCTACACCTAATCCTAACCCTAACCTAGACGTACCCTTGACCGTAAACCTAGCCTTAACCCTAACCTTACCCCTATCCTATCCCTAACCCTAAACCTAACCCTAACACTAATCTTAATCCTAACTCTAACCTTAACCCTAACCCTTACCCTAACCCTCACTATTAACTGAAAATTCACCCTAACCCTAACCCTAACTCTAACTCTAACCCTAACCATAACACTTACCCTAAACCCTCACCTTAACTGTAAACCTAACACTAAACCTCACCCGAACCCCTAACCGAACCCCCAACCCTAAACCTGCCGCTATCCCTAAACTTATCCCTAACCCTAACCCAAACACGAACAGTAACACTAATCTAATACTAACCCTTACATTAACCCTAAACTTAACCCCACCCTAACCATAAACCTAACCCTAACACCCTAAACGTAAACTCTAACACTAAGTATAATCCTCACCGTAATCCTAACCCTTACCTTGACCCTCACTATGAACCTAAACGTCACTCTAACCCTGAACCTAAACCTAACACTAACCCTAAACGTAACTCCTAACACTAACCCGAACCCTAAAACTAACCTTAACACTAACCTGAACACAAAATCAAACTTCAGCCCTAATCATAAGAATAACCCTCACCCCGTCCTAAGGTTCATCCAACACTAACCCTAACCTTCACCCTAAACCTAAACCTAACCCAAACCCTAACCTTAAACCAAACTCTAACCATAACACTACTCCACCTGTAACCCTAAAACTAAGCCTTACATTAGCCCTGAACCTAACCCTAGACCTAACCCTAATCCTAACCCTAACCCTAACTCTAAGCTTGATCCTAAATAGAACACTAACTCTAATTCTAAACCTGAACCTAAACCGAAATCTTACCCTACACCTAACCCTAACCCTGAACCTAACCCTAACTCTAACCCTAAGAATAACACTTACCCTAAACCCTCACCTTAACTGTAAAACTAACCGCAACCCTCACCCTAACCCCTAACCGTATCCCCCAACCCTAACCCTAATGCTATTCCTAACCCTAACACTAACCTGAACCCCTAAGCCCTAACGATAACCCTAACCCCTAACCCAAGCCCTAACCCCTAACACCAAAGCCTAACCCAAACCTTAACCCTAAGTCTCACCCTAACTCTAACTCTAACATTAACCTGAAACCTAATAATAAACCTAACCCTAACCCTAAACCAAACCTAACCATGACCAGAACCACAATGACTAACCGGAACCCTCACCCAAACCCTAACCCTAAACTAAAACTCTAACCCTTAACACCTTACCATAACCATAATCCTAACCCTACCCAACCCGAACCCTAAACCTAACCCTCACCCAAACGACAAAGACTAACACAAACCGTGACACTAATCCTAACCATAACACTAAACTTAACCCTAACCTAAAATTTAACCCTAACCCTAAAACTAAAAAGAACCCGTAAACTTAACCCTAACCCTAAACATAACCTTAACACTAACCTGAAACCAAACTCAAACTTTAACCATAACCCTAAAACTAACCCTCAGCCTATCTTAAACTTCACCCTATCCCTAAGCTAAAGCTCACCCTAACTTTAACCCTAACCCTACCCCTAAATCAAACCCTAAACTTAACCTTGGCCCACCTGTAGTACCCTAAACCTAACCCTTACAATAACTCTGACCCTAACCCTCACCCTTACCCTAACCCTAACTGTAACCCTCACCCTTAACCTAAACTTCACACTAACCCTAAATCTAAACATAACCCTACCCCCAAACATAACCCCTAACCCTAATCCAAACGCTAAACCTAACCTTAACACTAACCTGAACACGAACCCAAACTCTAGCCCTAACCTTAAAAATAACACTCACCATATCGTAAACTTCATCCAAACCCTAACCCTAAATCTAAACCTAACCCAAACCCTAAACTTAAACTTTAATCATAACGCTAGTCCACCTGTAACCCTAAACCGAACCCTTACAATAGCCCTGAACCTAACAATAACCCTTACCCAAAACCCTAACCCAAATCCTAACCCGAAGCCTAAACCGAAGCGTAACGTGAACCCAAACCCGAACCCTAAACACAAACCATATCACTAGCCCTAGCCCTAGGCCCTAGCCCAAGTCCTAGCCCTAGCCCTAGCCCTAACCCTAACACTAACTCGAACCCTAAAACCTAACCCTAAACATTAACCCTAACCCTGAACACTAACCCTAACACTAACCGCTAACCCTAAACCCAAACCCTAAAAACTAACCCTAACCCTGAACACTAACCCTAACACTAACTGCTAACCCTAAACCCTAACCCTAACCCTAAACCCTAACACTAACACTAACACTAACCATGAACCCTAACCCTAAACTCTAACCATCAGCCTAACCCAAAACCCTAACCCTAACCCTAAACTCTAGCCCTAAAACCCTAGCCCTAGACCTAGCCCTAACACCAAGCCCTAGCCCTAGCCCTAACCCTAACCCTAACCTCTAACCTCTAAAACTAACCCTAGCCCTAACCCTAAACCCTAAATCCTAACCCTAAACCCAAACCCTAAACCTAACCCTGACTCTAACCCCTAACCCTGACCCAGACCCTGACCCTAAACCGTGACAATGACCCTAAACCCTGACCGTGACCCTAAGCCTGACCCTAAACTCTGACCCTGACACTAAACACTGACTCTGACCCTGACCCTAAACTCTATCACTAAACACTAAACCCTAACCCCTAGCCCTAACCCCTAGCCCTAACCTTACCCCAACCCTAATCCTAAACCCTAAACCCTAACCATAAAAACAAACCCTAAACCTAACCCTGACCCTAACCCCTAACCCTGACCCTGACCCTGACCCTAAACCCTGACCATAAACCCTGACCCTGACACTAAAAACTGACCCTGACCCTAAACTCGAACATTAAACCCTAAAACCTAACCTTAACCCCTAAACCCGATCCCGAACCATAACCCTAACACTAAACTAAACCCTAAACCCTAACCTGTGTAGGGAGTGAGGAGGTGGGAGGGACTAGGCTGGGCGCTGTGAAGGGAGTCAGGAGGTGGGAGAGACCATGCAGGGCCCTGTATAGAGAGTGAGAGACCAGGCAGGGCACTGTATAGGGAGTAAGATGGTGGGACAAAAGAGACAGAAACCTGTGTAGGGAGTGAAGAGCTGAGAGACCAGACAGAGACCTTTGTAGGGAGTGAGGAGGTGGGTGAGACCAGGCAGGGCCCTGAGTAGGGAGAGAGGAGATGGAAGAGACCAGGCAGGGACAGGTGTAGGAAGTGAGGAGGTGGGAGGGACCAGGAAGGGCCCTGTGTAAGGAGTGAGGATGTGGAAGAGAACAGGCAGAGAACTCTGTAGGGAGTAAGGAGGTGGGACAGACCAGGCAGAGACCTTTACAGGGATGGAGGAGGTGGGAGAGAAAAGGCGGGGCCCTGAGTAGGGAGTGAGGAGCTGGGAGCAACCAGGCACGGCCATGTCTAGGGAGTGAGGAGGTGGGAGAGGTCAGGCAGGGACCTGTGTAGGGAGTTAGGCCTTAGGAGAGACCAGGCAGAGACCTGCATAGGGAGTGAGGAGGTGAGAGAGACCAGGTAGGATGCTGCGTAAAGAGTGAGGATGTAGGAGAGACCAGGCAGGGCCCTGTGTAAGGAGTGATGAGGTGGGAGAGACGAAGCAGGGACCTGTGTAGGGAGTGAGGAAGTGGGAGAGGCCAGGCAGAGACCTGTGTAGGGAGTGAGGAGGTGGGAGAGAATAGGCAGAAACCTGTGTAGGGATTGAGAAGATGGTAGAGAGCAGGCAGGGCCCTGTGTAGGGAGTGGAGAGGTGGGAGAACCATTCAGAGACCTGCATAGGGAGTGAGGAGATGGGAGAGACCAGGAAGGGCCCTCTGTAGGGAGTGAGTTGGCCAGAGATCAGGCATGTCCCTGTATGGAGTAAGGATATGGGAGAGACCAGGCAGGGCCCTGTGCAGGGAGTTAGGAGGTGGGAGAGAAGAGGCAGAGAAGAGTGTAGGGAGTGAGGAGGTGGGACAGACCAGGCAGGGCTCTGTGCATAGAGAAGATGGGAGACACCAGACAGGGCCCTGTGTAGGGAGTGAAGAAGAGGGAGACCCAGGCAGAGTCCTGCTTAGGGAGTGAGGAGATGGGAGAGACCAGGCAGAGCCAAGTATAGGGAGTGAGGAGATGGGAGAGACCAGGCAGGCCCTGTGTAAGGAGTGATGAGGTGGGAGAGACCAAGCAGGACCCTGTGCAGGGTAGGGTGTGAGGGGGAGGGAGCATCCAGGCAGGGCCCTGTGGAGGGAGTGAGGTGTTGGGAGAGACCACACAGGTCCTGTGTAGGGAGTGAGAATGTGCCAGAGATCAGGCAGGGCCCTGTGTAGAGAGTGAGGAGGTGGGAGAGAACAGACAGAGACATATGTAGGGAGTGAGCAGAAGGGAGACACCAGGCAGGGCCCTCTGTAGGGAGTGAGGAGGAGGGACATACCAGGCAGGGCCCTGTGTAAGGAGTGAGGAGGTGGGAGAATCCAGGCAGACACCTGTGTAGGGAGTGAGGAGCTGGAAGAGACCAGGCAGGGACCTGTGTAGGTCCTGAGGAGGTGGGAGAGGCCAGGCAGCGTCCTGTGTAGGGAGTGAGAAGGTGGGAGAGACCAGGCAGGGCCCTATGTTGGGAGTGAGGATGCAGGAGAGAAGAGGCAGAGATGTGGGAGAGACCAGGCAAAGACCTGTGAAGGGACTGAGGAGGTGGGAGAGACCTGGCAGGGCCCAGTGTAGGGAGTGAGTATCTTGGAGAGAAGAGGCAGAGACCTGTGTAGGGATTGAGAAGGAGGAGAGACCAGGCCGGGCCCTGTGTAGGGAGTGAGGAGGTGGGAGAGGCCAGGCAGAGCCCTGTGTAGGGAGTGAGGTGTTAGGAGAGACCAGGCAGGGCCCTGTGTAGGGAGTGATGAGGTGAGAGAGACCAGGTAGGACCCTGTGTACAGAGTGAGGATGTGGAAGAGAACAGGCAAGGCTGTGTGTAGGAAGTAAGGTGGTGGAGATACCAGTCAGGGACCTGTGTAGGGATTGAGGAAGTGGGAGAGACCAGGCAGGACCCTGTGTAGGGAGTGAGGAGGTGGGAGAGACCATCAGGGCCCTGTGTAGGGAGTGAGGAGGTGATAGAGAACAGGTAAGGCCCTGCATACACAGTGAGGAGTTGGGAGAGACCACCCAGATACCTGAGTAGGGAGTCAGGATGTGGGAGAGATCAGGCAGAGCCCTGTGTAGGAAGTGAGGTGTTAGGAGAGACCAGGCAGGGCCCTGTGTAGGGAGTGAGGAGGTGGGAGAGACCAGGTAGGACCCTGTGTACAGAGTGAGGATGTGGGAGAGACCAGGCAGGTCCGTGTGTAGGGAGTAAGGAGGTGGAGATGCCAGGCAGGGCCCTGTGTAGGGAGTGAGGATGTAGGAGAGATCATCAGGGCCCTGTGCAGGGAGTGAGCAGATGGGATACACCAGGCAGGGCCCTGTATAGGGAGTGAGGAGATGGGAGAGAACAAGCACAGCCCTGTGTAGGGAGTGAGAAGAAGGGAGATAACAGCCAGAAACACAGTGCAGGGACTGAGGAGGTGGGAGAGGTAAGGCAGGACCCTGTGTAGGGAGTGAGGGGGTGATAGAGACCAGACAGAGCCCTGTGTAGGGAGTGAGGAGGTGGGAGAGGCCAGGCATGGCCCTGTGTAGGGAGTGAGGAGGTGGGAGAGATCAGGCAGGGCCCTGTGGAGGGAGTAAGGAGGTGGAGAGACCAGGCAGTGGCTTGTTTAGGGAGTGAGCAGGTGCGAGAGAACATCAGGGCCCTGTGCAGGGAGTGAGGAGGAGGGAGAAAACAGGCTAACACCTGTGTATGTAGTAAGGAGGTGGGAAAGACCACCCAGAGACCTGTGTAGGGATTGAGGAATGGGAGGGAACAGGCAGAGAACTGTGTAGGGAGTGAGGAGGTAGGAGAGACCAGGCAAGGCCCTGTGTAGGGAGCGAAGAGGTGGAGAACCAGGCAGAGTCCTGCATAGGGAGTGAGAAGGCGAGAGAGGACAGGCAGAGCCCTGCGTAGGGAGTGAGGAGGTGGGATTGACTAGGCAGGACCCTGGGTAGGGTGTGAGGAGGTGGGAGATTCCAGGCAGGGCCCTTTGTAGGGAGTGAGGTGTTGGGAGAGACCAGGCAGAGTCCTGTGTAGGGAGTGAGGATTTGGGAGAGACCAGGCAGGGCCCTGTGTATGGCCTGAGGAGGTTAGAAATACCAGGCAGGGCCCTGAGTAGGGAGTGAGGAAGTGGGAGAGAAGAGGCAGGGCCCTGTCTAGGGATTGAAGAGGTGGGAGAGAACAGGCAGAGACCCTTGTAGGGAATGGGGAGGTGGGAGAACCATGCAGAGACCTGTGTAGGGATGGAGAAGGTGGGAGGGACCAGTTAGGGCCCTGTGTGTGCAGTCAGGATGTGAGAGAGAGGAGGCAGGGCCCTGTGTGAATTGAGGATGGGGGAGAGGCCAGGCAGGGCCCTGTTTAGGGAGTGAGGAGGTGGGAGAGATCATCAGGGCCCTGTAAAGGGAGTGAGGAGGTGAGAGAGGCCAGTCAGGGACCTGTGTAGGGAGTTAGGCGTTAGGAGAGACCAGGCAGAGACCTGCATAGGGAGTGAGGAGGTGAGAGAGACCAGGTAGGATGCTGTATAAAGAGTGAGGATGTAGGAGAGACTAGCCAGAGCCCTGTGTAGGGAGTAAGGAGGTGGAGAGACCAGGCAGGGTCCTGTTTAGGGAGTGAGGAGGTGGGAGAGATCATCAGGGCCCTGTAAAGGGAGTGAGGAGGTGGGAGAGACCACCCAGATACCTGTGTAGGGACTGAGGAGGTGGGAGAGAAAAGACAGAGCCCTGTGTAGGGAGTGAGGAGGTGGGAGATACCAGGCAGGGCCCTGTGTAGGGAGTGAGGAGGTGGCAGGGAGCAGTCAGAGACCTGTGTAGGGAGTGAGGAGGTGGCAGAGACCAGGCAGGGCCCTGTCTAGGGAGTGAGGAGTTGGAAGAGACCAGGCAGAGACCTGTGTACTGAGTCAGGAGGTGGGAAAGAACAGGCAGGACTGTGTTTAGCAAGTGAGGGGGTGAGAGAGAATAGGCAGAAACTTGTGTAGGGAGTGAGAAGATGGAAGACAGCAGGCAGGGCCCTGTGTAGGGAGTGAAGAGGTGGGAGAAACATTCAGAGACCTGAATAGAGAGTGAGGAGTTGGAAGAGACCAGGCAGGGCTCTGTGCAGGGAGTGAGGAGGCCAGAGATCAGGCAAGTCCCTTTGTATGGAGTAAGGATGTGGGAGAGACCAGGCAGGGCCCTGTGCAGGGAGTGAGGAGGTAGGAGAGATCAGGCAGGGACTGGTGTAGGGAGTGAGGAGGTGGGAGAGACCAGGCAGGTCCGTGTGTAGGGAGTAAGGAGGTGGAGATGCCAGGCAGGGCCCTGTGTAGGGAGTGAGGATGTAGGAGAGATCATCAGGGCCCTGTGTAGGGAGTGAGGAGGTGGGAGAGACCATCAGGGCCCTGTGTAGGGAGTGAGGAGGTGATAGAGAACAGGTAAGGTCCTGCATACACAGTGAGGAGTTGGGAGAGACCACCCAGATACCTGAGTAGGGAGTCAGGATGTGGGAGAGATCAGGCAGAGCCCTGTGTAGGAAGTGAGGTGTTAGGAGAGACCAGGCAGGGCCCTGTGCAGGGAGTGAGGAGGTGGGAGAGACCAGGTAGGACCCTGTGTACAGAGTGAGGATGTGGGAGAGACCAGGCAGGTCCGTGTGTAGGGAGTAAGGAGGTGGAGATGCCAGGCAGGGCCCTGTGTAGGGAGTGAGGATGTAGGAGAGATCATCAGGGCCCTGTGCAGGGAGTGAGCAGATGGGATACACCAGGCAGGGCCCTGTATAGGGAGTGAGGAGATGGGAGAGAACAAGCACAGCCCTGTGTAGGGAGTGAGAAGAAGGGAGATAACAGCCAGAAACACAGTGCAGGGACTGAGGAGGTGGGAGAGGTAAGGCAGGACCCTGTGTAGGGAGTGAGGGGGTGATAGAGACCAGGCAGAGCCCTGTGTAGGGAGTGAGGAGGTGGGAGAGGCCAGGCAGGGCTCCGTTTAGGAAGTGAGGAAGTGGGAAAGAACAGGCAGAAACCTGTGTATGGAGTGAGAAGATGGGAGACACTAGCCAGGGCCCTGTGTAGGGAGTGAAGAGGTGGGAGAACAAGGCAGAGTCCTGCATAGAGAGTGAGGAGGTGGGAGAGACAAAGCAGGGCTCTTTGTAAGGAGTGATGAGGTGGGAGAGACTAGGCAGGACCCTGCTAGGGGTTATTGATATTGTAAGGGTTAGGTTTAGGGTTAGGGTAGGGGTAAGTTAGGGTTAAGGCTAGCTTTACTGTAAAGGGTGGGGCCAGGTTAGGGTTAGGGTTAGGTTTAGAGTTAGAGTTAGATCTAGGGTTTAGGGTTAGGGTTAGGGTCCGGTTTAGAGTTATTGTTAGGTTTAGGGTTAGGGTTAGGGTAGAGTTAAGGTTAGGGTTAAGTTTAGGGTTAGGGTAAGGATTAAGTTTAGGTCAGGGTTAGGGTTAGGATGAGTGATAGGCTTAGGGGTTCGTGTGACGGTTAGTGTTACATTTACAGTTAAGCTGATGTTTTAGGGTGTTACTGCCAGGGTTAGGGTTAGAGTTAGGGTTAGGGTTAGGGCGAGAGTTAGAGGATAGTTTAGGGTTAGGTGTAATTTTAGGGTTGGGGTTAGGCTTAGGTTTAGGGTGAAGTTTAGGTTAAGGATGAGGGTTAGGATTAGGCTTTGGTGTTTAGGTTAAGGTTAGGGTTACATTTAGGGTTAGGCTTAGTGTTAGGTTTTGCGTTAAGTGTTTGGGTTAATGTTAGGGTCAGGTTTAAGGTTAGGTTTAGGGTTAGGGTTAGTGTTTGGTTTAGGGTTAGGGTTAGGGTGAAGTTTAAGTTAAGGGTGAGTGTTGAGCTTAGGGTTAGTGTTGGGGTTAGGGTTAGGGTTAAGGTTAGAATTAAGGTTAGGGTTAAGGTCAGGTTTAGAGTTAGGGTAAGTGTTAGGGTTAAGTCATAGTTAGGTTTAGGACTAGTTTTTAGTTAGAGATAGGGTTGGGTTCAGGGTTGGGGTTAGGTTTAGATGTTAGGGTGAGGGATAGTGCTAGGTTTCCATTCAAACTGAGTGTGTAGGGTAAGTTTTAGGGTTAAAGTTAGAGTTAGAGTCAGGGTTAGGTTTAAGTTTAGTGTTGGGATTATGTTTATGGTTAGGGTCAGGGTTGGGGAGATTTAGTGTTTAGGGTTACAGTGAATTTATGTTCTGCGAGAGGGTTAGGGTTAGGGGTTTGGGTTCAGGTTAGAGTCAGGGTTAGGGTTAGGTTTAGGGTTAGGGTTAGGTTTAGTGTTAGTGTTAGTTTTGCTTAGGGTTAGGGTTTGAATGAAGTTAGGGTAGGCTTAGCGTTATGCTTAGGGTGAAATTTTGGTTAAGGGTTCGGGTTCGGCTTAGGCTTAGGGTTAGAGTTAGGGTCAGTGGTTAGGGTTAGGTTTAGGGTTAAGGTTAGGTTTAGGCTAAGGATTAGGGTTAGAGTTACGGTTAAGGGTTAGCATTTCAGTTAGGTTTAGGTTAGGGTTATAATTAGGGTTAAGTTTAGGGTTAGGGTAAGAGTGAGAGTTACATTTACAGTTAAGATGAGGGTTTTGGGTAAGTGTTACAGTTAAGATTAGGGTTAGGGCTAGGGTTAGGGTTAGAGTTAGGTTTAAGATTATGGTAGGCTTAAAGATAGTGTTAAGGTTAGGTTAGGGTTAGGGTCAGGGTTAGGATTAGAATTAGGTTTAGGGCGAGGATTAGGGTCAGAGTTATTGTAAGGGTTAGGTTTAGGGTTACAGGTGGGCCAAGGTTAAGGTGAGGGTTAGGTTTAGGGGTAGGGTTAGGGTTAAAGTTAGGGCGAGTTTTAGGTTAGGAATAGGGTGAAGTTTAAGACAGGGTGAGGGTTAGGGTTATGGCTAAGGTTTGGGCTTGTTTTCAGGTTAGTGTTAAGGTTATGTTCAGGGTTAGGGTTAAGTTCATGGGTTGTATTTAGTTTTAGGGTTAGGGTTAGATTTAAGGTTAGGGTTAAGTTTAGTGTTACGGTTAGGGTAAGGGTTATGGTTGTGTTAGGCGTTGTGGTTGGGGTGAGGGTTAGGTTTAGGGTTAGGGTTGGGTAGGGTTTGGATTATGGTTATGGTAAGGTGTTAGAGTTAGAGGTGTAGTTTAGGATTAGGTTTTGGGTGAGGGTTCCGGTTAGACCTTGTGGTTCTGGTCATGGTTAGGTTTGGTTTAGGCTTAGGGTTAGGTTCATGATTAGGTTTCGGGTTAGTGTTAGAGTTAGGGTGAGAGTTAGGGTTAAGGTTTTTGCTAGGCTTTCACTTTGGTGTTAGGGTTTGGGTTAGGGTTAGGGTTATCATTAGGGCTCAGGGGTTTCAGGTTAGTGTTAGGGTTAGGGTTAGGGATAGCATTAGGGTTAGCGTTGTGGGATACGGTTAGGGGTTAAGATGAGGGTTACAGTTAGTTTTACAGTTAAGGTGAGGGTTTAGGGTAAGTGTTATGATTAGGGTTAGAGTTAGAGTTAGGGTTAGGTTTAGGGTTAGGGTTAGGTGTAGGGTAAGATTTAGGTTTAGGTCCAAGTTGAGGGTTAGACTTAGTGTTCTATTTAGGGTCAAGGTTAGAGTTAGGGTTAGGGTTAGGATTAGGTCTAGGTTTCGGATTAGGATTAAGTTTAGGGTTAGGTTCAGGGCTATTGTAAGTGTTTGGTTTAGGGTTACAGATGGACTAGCGTTATTCTTAGAGTTAGGTTTAAGGTTAGGGTTTGGGTTAGCTTTAGGTTTAGGGTTAAGGTTATGGTTAGTGTTTGGATGAAGTTCAGGATAGGGTGAGGGTTATTTTTATGGTGAGGGCTAGGGTTTGGGTTTGTGTTCAGGTTAGTGTTAAGGATAGGTTTAGGGTTCGGTTAGGGTTAGGCGTTATGTCTAGGGTCAGCGTTAGGTTAGGTTTAGGGTTAGTGTGAAGTTTAGGTTAAGGGTGAGGGTTATGGTAAGGGTTAGGATTATAGACGGTGTTAGACGTTAGGTTTAGGGTGTTAGGGTTAGGTTTATGGTTAGGGTAGATTTAAGTTTAGGTTTAATATTAGGGTTAGGGTTAGATTTGGGTTACTGTTCGTATTAGGGTTAGGGTTAGGGATAAGTTTGGGGGTAGCGTTAGGTTTAGGGTTGGGGATACGGTTAAGGATTAGGGTGAGGGTTAGGGTTAGGTTTACAGTTAAGGCGAGGGTTTAGGGTAATTGTTATGGTTAGGGTTAGAGTTAGAGTTAGGCTTAGGGTTAGGGTGAAGTTTCAGTTACTAGTCAGGGTTAGGCTTAAGGTTAGAGTAGGGTTAAGGTTAGTGTTCGGGTTAGGTATAGCGTTAGGGTATGGGTAGGGGTAAGGTTAGGGTTAAGCCTAGGTTTACGGTAAAGGGTAGGGCTAGCTTAGGGTTAGATTTAGAGTTAGAGTTAGTGCTAGGGTTTAGGATTATGGTTATGGTCAGGTTTAGAGTTATTGTTAGGGTTAGGGTAGAGTTAAGGTTAGGGTTAATTTAGGGTTAGAGAAAGGGTTAGGTTTAGGTCTGGGTTAGGTGTAGGATGCGGGGTAGGGTTAGGGTTAGGGGTTCATGGGAGGGTTAGTGTTAAGTTTACATTAAGCTGATGTTTTAGGGTGTTACTGTTAGGGCTAGGGTTAGCAGTAGGTTTAGGGTCAGGGCTAGAGTTAGGGGATAGTTAAGGGTTAGCTTTACTTTCAGGGTTAGGGTTAGCCTTAGGTTTAGGGTGAAGTTTAGGTTAAGGATGAGGGTTAGGGTTAGGGTTAGGCATTTGGGTTAAGGTTAGGGTTAGGTTTAGGATTAGGCTTAGGGTTAGGGTTAGGTGTTTGGGTTAATGTTAGGGTCAGGTTTAGGGTTCGGCTTAGGGTTAGGGCTACAGCTGGGGTAAAGTTTAATTGAAGGGTGAGGGTTGAGCTTAGGGTTAGCGTTAGGGGTTAGGGTTAGAGCTTAGGTTAGGATTAAGTGCAGGGTTAAGGTTAGGTTTAGATTTAGGGTTAGGGTTAGTGTTAGGGTTAAGTCATGTTTAGGTTTAGGGCTAGGTGAAGGTTATAGATAGGGTTAGGTTAAGGGTTGAGGTTAGGTTTAGATGGTAAGATGAGGGTTAGTGCTAGGTTTCCATTGAAGCTGAGTGTGTAGGGTAAGTTTTAGGGTTAGGATTAGGGTTAGAGTTAGAGTTAGGGTCAGGGTTAGTTTTGAGTTTAGAGTTAGGGTTACGTTTATGGTACGGTCAGGGTTAGGGGAGATTTAGTGTTACGTTTAGTTTTAGGGTTAGGGTTACAGAAAAGTTTATGTTAAGCGAGAGGGTTGGGGTTAGGGGTTTGGGTTCAGGTCAGAGTCAGGGTTAGGGTTAGGTTTAGGGTTAGGGTTACGTGTAGTGTTAGTGTTAGTTTTGCTTAGGGTTTGGGTTTGAATGAAGTTAGGGTACGCTTAGCGTTATGCTTAGGGTGAAATTCTGGTTAAGGGTGAGGGTTCGGCTTAGGGTTAGGGTTAGAGTTAGGGTCAGTGGTTAGGGTTAGGTTTAGGGTTAAGGTTAGTTTTAGGCTAAGGATTAGGATTAGAGTTAGGGTTCAGGGTTACTGTTTCAGTTAGGTTTAGGTTAAGGTTCTAATTAGGGTTAAGTTTAGGGTTAGGGTAAGAGTTAGAGTTACATTGACAGTTAAGGTGAGGGTTTTGGGTAAGTGTTACCGTTAAGGTTAGGGTTAGGGCTAGGGTTAGGGTTAGAGTTAAGGTTAAGGGTTAGGGTTAGGTTTAAGTTTATGGTAGGCTTAAAGATAGGGTTAAGGTTAGGTTAGGGTTAGGGTCAGGGTTAGAATTAGAATTAGGTTTAGGGCGAGGATTAGGGTCAGAGTTATTGTAAGGGTTAGGTTTCGGGTTACAGGTGGGCCAAGGTTAAGGTGAGGGTTAGGTTTATGGGTAGGGTTAGGATTAAAGTCAGGGTGAGTTTTAGGTTAGGGATAGGGTGAAGTTTAAGATAGGGTGAGGGTTAGGGTTATGGCTAAGGTTTGGGCTTGTTTTCAGGTTAGTGTTAAGGTTATGTTCAGGGTTAGGGTTACGTTCAGGGGTTGTGTTCAGTTTTAGGGTTAGGGTTAGATTTAAGGTTAGGGTTAAGTTTAGTGTTACGTTTAGAGTTAGGGTCACGGTTGTGTTAGGCTTTGTGGTTGGGGTGAGGGTGAGTTTTAGGGTTAGGGTTGGTTAGGGTTAGGATTATCGTTATGATAAGGCGTTAGGGGTTAGAGGTGTAGTTTAGGGTTAGGGTTTGGGTGAGGGTTCCGGTTAGGCCTTGCGGTTCTGCTCATGGTTAGGTTTGGTTTAGGCTTAGGGTTAGGTGCATGATTCGGTTTCGGGTTAGTGTTAGAGTTAGGGTGAGAGTTAGGGTTAAGGTTTTTGCTAGGCTTTGGTGTTAGGGTTAGGGTTTGTGTTAGGGTTAGGTTTATCATTAGCGCTCAGGGGTTTCAGGTTAATGTTAGGGTTAGGGTTAGGGATAGCATTAGGGTTAGGGTTGTGGGATACGGTTAGGATTTAGGGTGAGGGTTACGGTTAGTTTTACAGTTAAGGTGAGGGTTTCGGGTAATTGTTATGATTAGGGTTATAGTCAGAGTTAGGGTTTGGTTTAGGATTAGGGTTAGGTGTAGGGTAAGAATTAGGTTTAGGTCCATGTTGAGGGTTAGACTTAGTGTTCTATTTAGGGTAAAGGTTAGGGGTAGGGTTAGGATTAGGTCTAGGGTTAGGATTAGGATTATTTTAGGGTTAGGTTCAGGGCTATTGTAAGTGTTCAGTTTAGGGTTACAGATGGACTAGCGTTATTCTTAGAGTTAGGTTTAAGGTTAGGGTGTGGGTTAGGTCTAGGTTTAGGGTTAAGGTTATGGTTAGTGTTTGGATGAAGTTCAGGATAGGGTGAGGGTTATTTTTATGGTGAGGGCTAGGGTTTGGGTTTGTGTTCAGGTTAGTGTTAAGGATAGGTTTAGGGTT
Organism: Loxodonta africana; assembly: GCF_030014295.1. Taxonomy (NCBI): domain Eukaryota; kingdom Metazoa; phylum Chordata; class Mammalia; order Proboscidea; family Elephantidae; genus Loxodonta; species Loxodonta africana. The sequence goes on from NW_026974834.1 coordinate 981,071, forward strand.
CGGTTAGGGTTAGGCGTTATGTCTAGGGTCAGCGTTAGGTTAGGTTTAGGGTTAGTGTCAAGTTTAGGTTAAGGGTGAGGGTTATGATAAGGGTTAGGATTATAGACGGTGTTAGACGTTAGGTTTAGGGTGTTAGGGTTAGGTTTATGGTTAGGGTAGATTTAAGTTTAGGTTTAATATTAGGGTTAGGGTTAGATTTGGGTTACTGTTCGTATTAGGGTTAGGGTTAGGGATAAGTTTGGGGATAGCGTTAGGTTTAGGGTTGGGGATACGGTTAAGGATTAGGGTGAGGGTTAGGGTTAGGTTTACAGTTAAGGCGAGGGTTTAGGGTAATTGTTATGGTTAGGGCTCGAGTTAGATTTAGGCTTAGGGTTAGGGTGATGTTTCAGTTAATAGTCACGTTAGAGTTAAAGTTAGAGTAGGGTCAAGGTTAGTGTTCAGGTTAGGTATAGAGTTAGTGTTCGGGTAGGGGTAAGGTTAGGGTTAAGGCTAGGTTTACGGTAAAGGGCAGGGCTAGGTTAGTGTTAGGTTTAGAGTTAGAGTTAGTGCTAGGGTTTGGGGTTATGCTTATGGTCAGGTTTAAGTTATTGTTAGGCTTTGTTAGCGGGTTAGGGTTGTGTTTGTTACGGGGTTACGATTGTATTTTTCGGGGTTTAGAGTTGTGTTTGTTAGGGGCTTAGGGTTATTTATTAGGGGGTTAGGGTTGTTTTCGTTAGGGAGTTAGGGTTGTTTGTTGTTTGGGGGTTAGGTTTGTTTGTTGTTAGGGGGTTAGGGTTGTTTGTTGTTAGGCACTGAGGGTTGTTTTTTGTTAGGGGGTTAGTGTTGTTTCTGGTCGGCGGTTAGTGTTGTTTGTTAGGGCGTTAGTTTTGTTTGCTGTTAGTGGGTTAGGGTTGTTTGTTGTTAGGGGGTTAGTGTTGTTTGTTGTTACGGGGTTAGGATTGTTTGTTGTTAGAGGGTTAGTGTTGTTTGTTGTTAGGGGGTTAGTGTTGTTTGTGGTTAGGGGGTTAGTGTTGTTGGTTGTTAGGGGTCTAGGGTTGTTTGTTGTTATGGGGTTAGGGTTGTTTGTTGTTAGGGGGTTACTGTTGGTTGTTAGGGGTTTTGGGTTGTTGGTTTTTGGGAGGGAGGGTTGTTTGTTGTTAGAGTCTTAGGGTTGTTTGTTGTTAGGGGGTTAGTGATTTTGTTGTTATTGGGTTAGTGCTGTTTGTTGTTAGGGGCTTAGTGTTGTTTGTTTTTAGGGGTTCAGTGTTGTTTGTTTTTAGGGTTTTAGGGTTGTTTGTTTTTAGGGGGTTAGTGTTGTTTGTTGTTAGGGGGTTAGTGTTGTTTGTGGATAGGCGGTTAGTGTTGTTTGTGGTTAGGGGGTTAGTGTTGTTGGTTGTTAGGGGGTTAGGTTTGTTTTTTGTTAGGGGGTTAGAGTCGTTTGTTGATATGGGGTTAGGGTTGTTTGTTCTTAGGGGGTTAGGGTTGAATGTTGTTAGTGGTTTAGTGTTGTTTGTTGTTAGGGGGTTAGTGTTGTTTGCTCTTAGGGGGTTAGTTTTGTTTGTTGTTAGGGGGTTAGGGTTGGTATTTGTTAGGGTGTTAGCGTTGTTTGTTGTTAGGGGGATAGTGTTAGGGGTTTTGGGTTGTTTCTTGTTGGGGTTTAGTGGTGTTTGTTTTTAGGGGGTTAGTGTTGGTTGTTGTTAGGGGGTTAGTGTTTGTTGTTAGGGGGTTAGTGTTTGTTGTTAGGGGGTAGGATTGTTTGATGTTAGGGGGTTAGTGTTGTTTGTTTTTAAGGGGTTAGTGTTGTTTGTGGTTAGGGGCTTAGTGTTGTTGGTTGTTAGGGCGTTAGGGTTGTTTGCTGTTAGGAGGTTAGGGTTGTTTGTTCTTAGGGGGTTAGTGTTGTTTGTTTTCATGGGGTTAGTGTTGTTTGTGTTTGGGGTTACTGTTGTTGGTTCTTAGGGGGATAGGGTTGTTTGTTGTGAGGGGTTAGGGTTGTTTGTTGTTACGGGGTTAGGGTAGTTTCTTGTTAGGGGTTTAGTGTTGTTTGTTGTTAGTGTGTTAGGGTTTTTTGTTGATAGGGGGTTAGGGTTGTTTGTTGTAAGGTGGTAAGTGTTGTTTGTTGTTAGGGGGTTAGGGTTGTTTGTTTTTAGGGGGTTATCTTTGTTTTTTGTTACAGGGTTAGGGTAGTTTCTTGTTAGGGGTTAGTGTTGTTTGTTGTTGGGGGTTAGGGTTGTTTGTTGTTGTGGGTTAGTGTTGTTTGTTCTTAGTGGTTTAGTGTTGTTTGTTGTTAGGGGGTTAGGTTTGGTTGTTGTTAGGTTGTTAGTGTTGTTTGGTGTTAGGGGTTTAGTGTTGTTTGTTGTTAGGGGGTTTGGGTTGCTTGTTGTTAGGGTGTTAGTGTTGTTTGTAGTTAGGGGGTTGGTGTTTGTTTTAGGGGGTTAGGATTGTTTGTTGTTAGGGGGTTAGTGTTGTTTGTTGTTAGGGGTTTAGGATTGTTTCTTGTTAGGGGGTTAGTGTTTTTTGTTAGGGGTTTAGGGTTGATTCTTGTTGGGGTTTAGTGGTGTTTGTTGTTAGGGTGTTAGTGTTTGTTGTTAGAGGCTTAGTGCTGTTTGTTTTTAGGGATTCAGTGTTGTTTGCTTTTAGGGTTTTAGGGTTGTTTGTTTTTAAGGGTGAGTGTTTGTTGTTAGGGGGTTAGGATTGTTTGTTGTTAGGGGGTTAGTGCTGTTTGTGGTTAGGGCGTTACTGTTGGATGTTGTTAGCGGGTTAGTGTTTTTTGTTGTTAGTGGGTTAGTGCTGTTTGTTGTTATTGGCTTCGTGTTGTTTGTTTTTAGGGGTTCAGTGTTGTTTGTTTTTAGGGTTGTTTGTTTTTAGGTGGTTAGTGTTGTTTGTTTTTAGGGGGTTAGGATTGTTTGTTGTTGGGGGTTAGTGTTGGTTGTTGTTAGAGGGTTAGTGTTGTTTGTTCTTAGGGGATGAGTGTTGTTTGTTTTTAGGGTTTTATTGTTTTTTTTTTTAGGGGGTTAGTGTTGTTTGTTGTTAGGTGGTTAGGACTGTTGTTGGGGGTTAGTGTTGTTTGTTGTTAGAGGGTTACTGTTGTTTGTTGTTAGGGGGTTAGGGTTGTTTCTAGTTCCAGTTTAGTATTGTTTGTTGGTAGGGTGTTAGTTTTGTTTGTTTTTGGGAGTTAGTTTTGTTGTTGTTAGGGGGTTAGTGTTGTTTGTTGTTAGGTGTTTAGGGTTGTTTCTTGTTGGGGTTTAGTGGTTTTTGTTGTTAGGGTGTCAGTGTTTTTGGTTGAGGGTTAGTGTTGTTGGTTGTTAGCGGGTAAGGGTTGTTTGTTGTTAGGGGTTAAGGGTTGTTTGTTGTTAGTGGGTTAGTGTTGTTTGTTGTTAGGGGTTCAGAGTTTTTTGTTGTTAGGGGGTTAGAGTTGTTTGTTGTTAGAGGATTTGGGTTCTTTCTTGTTGGGGGTTAGTGTTGTTTGTTTTTAGGGGATAAGTGTTGGTTGTTGTTAGGGGGTTAGTTTTTTTTTGTTTTTCTTGGGTTAGTGCTGTTGGTGGTTAGGGGGTTAGTGTTGATGGTTGTTTAGGGGGTTAGGATTGTTTGTTGTTAGGGGGTTAGGGTTGTTTGTTGTTTGGGGGTTAGGGTTGTTTGTTGTTACGGGGTTAGTGTTGTTTGATGTTAGGGGTTAGGGTTGTTTGTTGTTAGGGGGTTAGTATTGTTTGTTGTTAGGGTGTTAAGGTTGTTTGTTGTTAGTGGGTTAGGGTTGTTTGTTGTTAGTGGGTTAGTGTTTTTGGTTTTTAGGTGTTAGGGTTGTTTGTTGTTAGGGGTTTACGGTTGTTGGTTGTTAGGGGATTAGAGTTGTTTGTTGTTAGGGGGTTAGGGTTCGTTGTTGTTAAGGGTTAGGGTTGTTTGTTGTTACGGGGTTAGGGTATTTTCTTGTTAGGGAGTTAGTGTTGTTTGTTGTTAGTGGGTTAGTGGTGTTTGTTGTTAGGGGTTCAAAATTGTTTGTTGTTAGGGGGTTAGAGTTGTTTGTTGTTGGAGGATTTGGGTTCTTTCTTGTTAGGGGGTTAGTTTTGTTTGTTTTCAGGGGATAAGTACTGGTTGTTCTTAGGGGGTTAGTGTTTTATGTTTTTACTGGGTTAGTGGTGTTGGTGGTTAGGGCTTTAGTGTTGTTGGTTGTTGAGGGGGTTAGGGTTGTTTGTTGTTAGGGGGTTAGTGTTGTTTGCTGTTAGGTGTTTACGGTTGTTGGCTGTTAGGGGGTTAGGGTTGTTTGTTGTTTCGGGTTTAAGGTAGTTTCTTGTTAGGGGTTTAGTGTTGTTTGTTGTTCGTCGGTTAGGGTTGTTTGTTGTTTGGTTAGGGTTGTTTGTTGTTAGGGGTTTAGTGTTGTTTGTTGTTAGGGGTTAGGGTTGTTTGTTGTTAGGGGTTTAGGGTTGTTTCTTGTTGGGGTTTAGTGGTTTTTCTTTTAGGGTGTTAGTGTTGTTTGTCGTTAGGGGGTTAGTGTTGTTGGTTGTTAGGGGGATAGGATTGTTTGTTGTTAGGGGGTTAGGGTTGTTTGTTGTTTTGGGGTTAGGGTTGTTTGTTGTTACGGGGTTAGTGTTGTTTGATGTTAGGGGTTAGGGTTTTTTGTTGTTAGGGGGTTAGTATTGTTTGTTGTTAGGGTGTTAGGGTTGTTTGTTGTTAGGGTGTTAGTGTTCTTTGATGTCAGGGATTAGGGTTGTTTGTTGTTAGGGGGTTAGGGTTGTTTGTTCTTAGGGGTTAGGGTTGTTTGTTGTTACGGGTTAGGGTAGGTTCTTGTTAGGGGGTTAGTGTTGTTTGTTGTTGGTGGGTTAGGGTTGTTTGCTGTTTGGTTTGGGTTGTGTGTTGTTAGGGGGTTAGTGTTGTTTGTTTTTAGGGGTTTAGGGTTGTTTCTTGTTGGGGTTTAGTGGTTTTTGTTGTTAGGGTGTTAGTGTTGTTTTTGGTTAGAGGGTTAGTGTTGTTGGTAGGGGGATAGGATTGTTTGTTGTTAGGGGGTTAGGGTTGTTTGTTGTTACGGGGTTCGTGTTGTTTGATGTTAGGGGTTAGGGTTGTTTGTTGTTAGGGGGTTAGCGTTGTTTGTTGTTACGGGGTTAGGGTAGTTTCTTGTTAGGGGTTTAGTGTTGTTTGTTGTTAGGGGGTTATTGTTGTTTGTTGTTACGGGGTTAGGGTAGTTTCTTGTTAGGGGTATATTGTTGTTTGTTGTTAGGGGGTTATTGTTGTTTGTTGTTAGGGGTTTAGTGTTGTTTCTTGTTGGGGTTTAGTGGTTTTTGTTGTTAGGGTGTTAGTGTTTGTGGTTAGGGGGTTAGTGTTGTTGAATGTTAGGGGGCTAGGGTTGTTTGTTGTTAGAAGGTTAGGGTTGTTTGTTGTTAGGGGGTTAGGGTGGTTTGTTGTTAGGGGGTTAGGTTTGTTTGTTGTTAGGGGTTTAGGGTAGTTTATTTTTAAAGGGTTAGTGTTGTTTGTTGTTAGGTTGTTAGGATTGTTGTTAGGGGGTTAGTGGTGTTTGTTGTTAGGGGGTTAGTGTTTTTTGTTTTTAGGGGGTAAGTGTTGTTTCTTGTTAGAGAGTTAGGGTTCTTTCTTGTTAGGGGGTTAGGGTTGTTTGTTGTTAGTGGGTTAGAGTTGTTTGTTGTTGGGGGTTAGGGTTGTTTGTTGTTAGGGGTTTAGGGTTGTTTCCTGTTAGGGGGTTAGTGTTGTTTGTTGTTAGGGGTTTAGGGTAGTTTATTTTTAGGGGGTTAGTGTTGTTTGTTGTTAGGTTGTTAGGATTGTTGTTAGGGGGTTAGTGGTGTTTGTTGTTAGGGGCTTAGGGTTGTTAGTTGTTAGTGGGTTAGAGTAGTTTGTTGTTCGGGGTTAGGGTTGTTTGTTGTTAGGGGGTTAGGGTTGTTGTTAGGTGGTTAGTGTTGTTCCTATTTAGGGGTTTTGGGTTGTTTCCTGTTGAGGTTTAGTGGTTTTTGTTGTTAGGGTGTTAGTGTTGTTTGTGGTTGGGGGTTAGTGTTGTTTGTATTTAGGGGTTTAGGGTTGTTTCTTGTTGGGGTTTAGTGGTTTTTGTTGTTAGGGTGTTAGTGTTTGTTGTTAGGGTGTTAGTGTTGTTTGTTGTTAGGGGGTTAGTGTTGTTTGATGTTAGGGGGTTAGGGTTGTTTGTTGTTAGGGGGTTAATGTTGTTTGTTGTTACGGTGTTAGGGTTGTTTGTTGTTTGTGGGTTAGGGTTTTTTGTTGTAAGTGGGTTAGTGTTTTTGGTTTTTAGGGGTTAGTGTTGTTTGTTGTTAGGGGGTTAGTGTTGTTTGTTGTTAGGATGTTAGTGTTCTTTGATGTTAGGGGTTTAGGGTTTGTTGTTAGGGGGTTAGTGTTGTTTGTTGTTGGGGGTTAGGGTTGTTTCTAGTTGGGGTTTAGTAGTGTTTGTTGTTAGGGTGTTAGTGTTGTCCGTTTTTGGGGGTTAGTGTTGTTGTTGTTGGGGGTTAGTGTAGTTTGTTGTTAGGGTGTGAGAGTTCTTTGTTGTTTGGGGTTTGTGTTGTGTTTTAGGGGGTTAGTTTTGTTTGTTGTTAGTGGGTTAGTGTTGTTTGTAGTTAGGGGATTAGGGTTGTTGTTAGAGGGTTAGTGTTGTTTGTTGTTAGGGGATTAGGGATGGTTGTTGTTAGGGTGTTAGTGTTGTTTGTTGTTAGGGGGTTAGTGTTGTTTGTTGTTAGGTGTTTAGGGTTGTTTCTTGTTGGATTTTAGTGGGTTTTGCTGTTAGGGTGTTAGTGTTTTTGCTTAGGGGGTTAGTGCTGTTCGTTGTTAGGGGGTAAGAGTTGTTTGTTGTTAGGGGTTTAGGGTTGTTTGTTGTTAGTGGGTTAGTGTTGCTTGTTGTTAGGTGTTCAGAGTTTTTTGTTGTTAGGGGGTTAGAGTTGTTTGTTCTTAGAGGATTTGGGTTCTTTCTTGTTGGGGGTTAGTGTTGTTTGTTTTTAGGGGATAAGTGTTGGTTGTTGTTAGGGGGTTAGTGTTGTTTGTTGTTAGGTGTTTACGGTTGTTGGTTGTTAGGGCGTTAGGGTTGTTTGTTGTTTCGGATTTAAGGTTGTTTCTTGTTAGGGGTTTAGTGTTGTTTGTTGTTAGTCAGTTAGGGTTGTTTGTTGTTTGGTTAGTGTTGTTTGTTGTTAGGGGGTTAGGGTTGTTTGTTGTTAGGGGGTTAGTGTTGTTTGTTGTCAGGTGTTTACGGTTGTTGTTTGTTAGGGGGTTAGGGTTGTTTGTTGTTTGGTTAGGGTTCTTTGTTGCTAGGGGGTTAGGGATGGTTTTTGTTAGGGTGTTAGTGTTGTTTGTTGAAAGGGGGTTAGTGTTGTTTGTTGTTAGGTGTTTAGGGTTGTTTCTTGTTGGGGTTTAGTGGGTTTTGTTGTTAGGGTGTTAGTGTTGTTTGTTGAAAGGGGGTTAGTGTTGTTTGTTGTTAGGTGTTTAGGGTTGTTTCTTTTTGGGGTTTAGTGGGTTTTGTTGTTAGGGTGTTAGTGTTTTTGGTTAGGGGGTTAGTGTTGTTGTTTGTTAGGGGGTAAGGGTTTGTTGTTAGGGGTTCAGAGTTTTTTGTTGTTAGGGGGTTAGAGTTGTTTGTTCTTAGAGTATTTGGGTTCTTTCTTGTTGTGGGTTAGTGTTGTTTGTTTTAAGGGGATAAGTGTTGGTTGTTGTTAGGGGGTTAGTTTTTTTTTGTTTTTACTGGGTTAGTGCTGTTGGTGGTTAGGGGGTTAGTGTTGTTTGTATTTAGGGGTGTAGGGTTGTTTCTTGTTGGGCTTTAGTGATTTTTGTTGTTAGGGTGTTAGTGTTGTTTGTTGTTGGGGGTTAGTGTTGTTTGTACTTACGGGGTTAGTGTTGTTTGTGGTTAGGGTTTTAGTGTTGTTTGTGGTTAAGGGGTGAATGTTGTTGGTTGTTAGGGGGTTAGGATTGTTTGTTCTTAGGGATTTAGGGTTGTTTGTTGTTAGGGGGTTAAGGTTGTTTGTTGTGATTAGGTTAGGGTTGTTTTTTGTTACGGAGTTAGGATAGTTTCTTGTTAGGGGGTGAGTGTTGTTTGTTGTTAGGGGGTTAGTGTTTGTTGTTACGGGTTTAGTGTTGTTTCTTGTTGGGGTTTAGTGGTTTTTGTTGTTAGGGTGTTAGTGTTGTTTGTTGTTAGGGTGTTATTGTTGTTTGTTGTTAGGGGGTTAGTGTTGATTGTTGTTAGGTGTTTAGGGTTGTTTCTTGTTGGAGTTTAGTGGGTTTTGTTGTTAGGGTGTTAGTGTTTTTGCTTAGGGGGTTAGTGCTGTTGGTTGTTAGGGGGTAAGGGTTGTTTGTTGTTAGAGGTTTAGGGTTGTTTGTTGTTAGTGGGTTGCTGCTGCTTGCTGTTAGGTGTTCAGAGTTTTTTGTTGTTAGGGGGTTAGAGTTGTTTGTTGTTAGAGGATTTGGGTTCTTTCTTGTTGGGGGTTAGTGTTGTTTGTTTTTAGGGGATAAGTGTTGGTTGTTGTTAGGGGGTTAGTTTTTTTTGTTTTTACTAGGTTAGTGCTGTTGGTGGTTAGGGGGTTAGTGTTGTTGGTTGTTTAGGGGGTTAGGGTTGTTTGTTGTTAGGGGGTTAGGGTTGTTTGTTGTTAGGGGTTTAGTGTTGCTTGTTGTTAGGGGTTTACGGTTGTTGGTTGTTAGGGTGTTAGGGTTGTTTGTTCTTAGGGGGTTAGGGTTCTTTGTTGTTAAGGGTTAGGGTTGTTTGTTGTTACGGGGTTAGGGTAGTTTCTTGTTAAGGTGTTAGTGTTGATTGTTGTTAGTGGGTTAGTGGTGTTTGTTGTTAGGGGTTCAGAGTTGTTTGTTGTTAGGGGGTTAGAGTTGTTTGTTGTTAGAGGATTTGTGTTCTTTCTTGTTAGGGGGTTAGTGTTGTTTGGTTTCAGGGGATAAGTACTGGTTGTTCTTAGAGGGTTAGTGTTTTATGTTTTTACTGGGTTACTGGTGTTGGTGGTTAGGGGGTTAGTGTTGTTGGTTGTTTAGGGGGTAGGGTTGTTTGTTGTGAGGGGGTTAGGGTTGTTTGTTGTTAGGGGGTTAGTGTTGTTTGTTGTTAGGTGTTTACGGTTGTTGGTTGTTAGGGGGTTAGGGTTGTTTGTTGTTTCGGGTTTAAGGCAGATTCTTGATGGGGGTTTAGTGTTGTTTTTTGTTAGTCGGTTAGGGTTGTTTGTTGTTTGGTTAGGGTTGTTTGTTGTTAGGGGGTTAGGGTTGTTTGTTGTTAGGGGTTCAGAGTTTTTTGTTGTTACGGGGTTAGAGTTGTTTGTTGTTAGAGGATTTGGGTTCTTTCTTGTTGCGGGTTAGTGTTGTTTGTTTTAAGGGGATAAGTGTTGGTGGTTGTTAGGGGGTTAGTTTTTTTTGTTTTTACTGGGTTCGTGCTGTTGGTGGTTAGGGGGCTAGTGTTGTTGGTTGTTTAGGGGGTTAGGGTTGTTTGTTGTTAGGGGGTTAATGTTGCTTGTTGTTAGGGGTTTACGGTTGTTTGTTGTTAGGGGGTTAGTGTTGTTTGTTGTTAGGTGTTTACGGTTGTTGGTTGTTAGGGGGTTAGGGTTGTTTGTTGTTTCGGGTTTAAGGTAGATTCTTGTTAGGGGTTTAGTGTTGTTTGTTGTTAGTCGGATAGGGTTGTTTGTTGTTTGGTTAGGGTTGTTTGTTGTTAGGGGGTTAGGGTTGTTTGTTGTTAAGGGTTTAGGGTAGTTTATTTTTAGGGGGTTAGTGTTGTTTGTTGTTAGGTTGTTAGGATTGTTGTTAGGGGGTTAGTGTTTTTTGTTGTTAGGGGGTTAGTGTGGTTTCTTGTTAGAGAGTTAGGGTTCTTTGTTATTAGAGGCTTAGGGTTGTTTTTTGTTAGTGGGTTAGAGTAGTTTGTTGTTGGGGGTTAGGGTTGTTTGTTGTTATTGGGTTAGTGTTGTTTGTAGTTAGGGGATTAGGGTTGTTGTTAGAGGGTTAGTGTTGTTTGTTGTTGGGGCTTAGTGTTGTTTGTTGTTAGGGGATTAGGGATGGTTGTTGTTAGGGTGTTAGTGTTGTTTGTTGTTAGGGGGTTAGTGTTGTTTGTTGTTAGGTGTTTAGGGTTGTTTCTTGTTGGAGTTTAGTGGGTTTTGTTGTTAGGGTGTTAGTGTTTTTGCTTAGGGGGTCAGTGCTGTTGGTTGTTAGGGGGTAAGGGTTGTTTGTTGTTAGGGGTTGAGGGTTGTTTGTTGTTACTGGGTTAGTGTTGCTTGTTGTTAGGGGTTCAGAGTTTTTTGTTGTTAGGGGGTTAGAGTTGTTTGTCGTTAGAGGATTTTGGTTCTTTCTTGTTGCGGGTTAGTGTTGTTTGTTTTAAGGGGATAAGTGTTGGTGGTTGTTAGGGGGTTAGTTTTTTTTGTTTTTACTGGGTTAGTGCTGTTGGTGGTTAGGGGGCTAGTGTTGTTGGTTGTTTAGGGGGTTAGGGTTGTTTGTTGTTAGGGGGATAGGGTTGTTTGTTGTTAGGGGGTTAATGTTGCTTGTTGTTAGGGGTTTATGGTTGTTGGTTGTTAGGGGGTTAGGGTTGTTTGTTGTTAGGGGGTTAGGGTTCTTTGGTGTTAAGGGTTAGGGTTGTTTGTTGTTACGGGGTTAGGGTAGTTTCTTCTTAGGGGGTTAGTGTTGATTGTTGTTAGTGGGTTAGTGGTGTTTGTTGTTAGGGGTTCAGAGTTGTTTGTTGTTAGGGGGTTAGAGTTGTTTGTTGTTAGAGGATTTGGATTCTTTCTTGTTGGGGGTTAGTGTTGTTTGTTTTAGGGGATAAGTGTTGGTTGTTGTTGGGGGTTAGTTTTTTTTTGTTTTTACTGGGTTAGTGGTGTTGGTGGTTAGGGGGTTAGTGTTGTTTGTTGTTTAGGGGGTTAGTGTTGTTTGTTGTTAGGTGTTTACGGTTGTTGGTTGTTAGGGGGTTAGGGTTTTTTGTTGTTTCGGATTTAAGGTAGATTCTTGCTATGGGTTTAGTGTTGTTTGTTGTTAGTCGGGTAGGGTTGTTTGTTGTTTGGTTAGGGTTGTTTGTTGTTAGGGGTTAGGGTTGTTTGTTGTTATGGGGTTAGGGTAGTTTCTTGTTAAGGGGTTAGTGTTCTTTGTTGTTAGTGGGTTAGGGTTCTTTGTTGTCTGGTTAGGGTTGTGTGTTGTTAGGGGGTTAGTGTTGTTTGTTATTAGGGGTTTAGGGTTCTCTCTTGTTGGTGTTTAGTGGTTTTGGTTGTTAGAGTGTTAGTGTTGTTTGTGGTTAGGGGGATAGTGTTGTTGGTTGTTAGGGGTTTAGGGTTCTTTGTTGTTAGGGGGTTAGGGTTGTTTGTTGTTACGGGGTTAGTGTTGTTTGATGTTAGGGGTTTAGGGTTGTTTGTTGTTAGGGGGTTAGTGTTGTTTGTTGTTAGGGTGTTAGGGTTGTTTGTTGTTACTGGGTTAGTGTTTTTGGTTTTTAGGGGTTAGGTTTGTTTGTTGTTTGGGGGTTAGGGTTGTTTGTTGTTACAGGGTTAGTGTTGTTTGTTGTTACGGGGTTAGGGCAGTTTCTTGTTAGGGGTTTAGTGCTGTTTGTTGTTAGGGTGTAATTGTTGTTTCTTGTCAGGGGTTTAGTGTTGTTTCTTGTTGGGGTTTTGTGGTTTTTGTTGTTAGGGTGTTAGTGTTGTTTGTGGTTAGGGGGTTAGTGTTGTTGGTTGTTAGGGGTTAGGATTGTTTGTTGTTAGAAGGTTAAGGTTGTTTGTTGTTAGGGGGTTAGAGTGGTTTGTTTTTAGGGGGTTAGGGTTGTTTGTTGTTAGGGGTTTAGGGTAGATTATTTTTAGGGGGTTAGTGTTGTTTGGTGTTAGGTTGTTAGGGTTGTTGTTAGGGGGTTAGTGGTGTCTGTTGTTAGGGGGTTAGTGTTTTTTGTTGTTAGGAGGTAAGTGTTGTTTCTTTTTAGAGAGTTAGGGTTCTTTGTTGTTAGAGGCTTAGGGTTGTTTTTTGTTAGTGGGTTAGAGTAGTTTGTTGTTGGGGGTTAGGGTTGTTTGTTGTTAGGGGGTTAGGGTTGTTGTTAGGTGGTTAGTGTTGTTTCTATTTAGGGGTTTCGGGTTGTTTCTCGTTGAGGTTTAGTGGTTTTTGTTGTTAGGGTGTTAGTGTTGTTTGTGGTTAGGGGGTTAGTGTTGTTTGTATTTAGGGGTTTAGGGTTGTTTCTTGTTGGGCTTTAGTGGTTTTTGTTGTTAGGGTGTTAGAGTTGTTTGTTGTTAGGGGGTTAGTGTTGTTTGTTCTTACGGGGTTAGTGTTGTTTGTGGTTAGGGTGTTAGTGTTGTTTGTGGTTAGGGGGTGAATATTGTTGGTTGTTAGGGGGTTAGGATTGTTTGTTGTTGGGGGTTAGGGTTGTTTGTTGTTAGGGGGTTAAGGTTGTTTGTTGTTATAAGATTAGGGTTGTTTGTTGTTACTGGGTTAGGATAGTTTCTTGTTAGGGGTTTAGTGTTGTTTGTTGTTAGGGTGTTAGTGTTGTTTGTTGTTAGGGGGTTAGTGTTGTTTGATGTTAGGGGTTTAGGGTTGTTTGTTGTTAGGGGGTTAATGTTGTTTGTTGTTAGGGTTTTAGGGTTGTTTGTTGTTAGTGGGTTAGGGTTGTTTGTTGATAGTGGGTTAGTGTTTTTGCTTTTTAGGGGTTAGTGTTGTTTGTTGTTAGGGCGTTAGGGTTGTTTGTTGTTAGGGTGTTAGTGTTCTTTGATGATAGGGGTTTAGGGTTGTTTGTTGTTATTGGGTTAGTGTTGTTTGTTGTTAGGGGGTTAAGGTTGTCCATTTTTCGGTGTTAGTGTTGTTGTTGTTAGAGGGTTAGTGTTGTTTGTTGTTAGGGTGTGAGAGTTGTTTGTTGTTTGGGGTTTGTTTTGTTTTTTAGGGGGTTAGTTTTGTTTTTTGTTAGTGGGTTAGTGTTGTTTGTAGTTAGGGGATTAGGGTTGTTGTTAGAGGGTTAGTGTTTTTTGTTGTTAGGGGATTAGGGATGGTTGTTGTTAGGGTGTTAGTGTTGTTTGTGGTTAGGGGGTTAGTGTTGTTTGTTGTTAGGTGTTTAGGGTTGTTTCTTGTTGGAGTTTAGTGGGTTTTGTTGTTAGGGTGTTAGTGTTTTTGCTTAGGGGGTGAGTGCTGTTGGTTGTTAGGGGGCAAGGGTTGTTTGTTGTTAGGGGTTTAGGGTTGTTTGTTGTTAGTGTGTTAGTGTTGCTTGTTGTTATGTGTTCAGAGTTTTTTGTTGTTAGGGGGTTAGAGTTGTTTGTTCTTAGAGGATTTGGGTTCTTTCTTGTTGGGGGTTAGTGTTGTTTGTTTTTAGGGGATAAGTGTTGGTTGTTGTTAGGGGGTTATTTTTTTTTGTTTTTACTGGGTTAGTGCTGTTGGTGGTTAGGGGGTTAGTGTTGTTGGTTGTTTAGGGGGTTAGGGTTGTTTGTTGTTAGGGGGTTAGGGTTGTTTGTTGTTAGGGGGTTAGGGTTGTTTGTTGTTAGGGGGTTAGTGTTGTTTGTTGTTAGGTGTTTACGGTTGTTGGTTGTTAGGGGGTTAGAGTTGTTTGTTGTTTCGGGTTTAAGGTAGTTTCTTGTTAGGGCTTTAGTGTTGTTTGTTGTTAGTCGGTTAGGGTTGTTTGTTGTTTGGTTAGGGTTGTTTGTTTCTAGGGGGTTAGGGACGGTTGTTGTTAGGGTGTTAGTGTTGTTTGTTGTTAGGGGGTTAGTGTTGTTTGTTGTTAGGTGTTTAGGGTTGTTTCTTGTTGGAGTTTAGTGGGTTTTGTTGTTAGGGTGTTAGTGTTTTTGGTTAGGGGGTTAGTGTTGTTGTTTGTTAGGGGGTAAGGGTTTGTTGTTAGGGGTTTAGGGTTGTTTGTTGTTAGTGGGTTAGTGTTGTTTGTTGTTAGGGGTTCAGAGTTTTTTGTTGTTAGGGGGTTAGAGTTGTTTGTTGTTAGAGGATTTGGGTTCTTTCTTGTTGCGAGTTAGTGTTGTTTGTTTTTAGGGGATAAATGTTGGTTGTTGTTAGGGGGATAGTTTCTTTTTTGTTTTTACTGGGTTAGTGGTGTTGGTGGTTAGGGGGTTAGTGTTGTTGGTTGTTTAGGGGGATAGTGTTGTTTGTTGTTAGGTGTTTACGGTTGTTGGTTGTTAGGGGGTTAGGGTTGTTTGTTGTTTCGGATTTAAGGTAGATTCTTGTTATGGGTTTAGTGTTGTTTGTTGTTAGTCGTGTAGGGTTGTTTGTTGTTTGGTTAGGGTTGTTTGTTTTTAGGGGGTTAGGCTTGTTTGTTGTTTGGGGTTAGGGTTGTTTGTTGTTATGGGGTTAGGGTAGTTTCTTGTTAGGGGGTTAGTGTTGTTTGTTGTTAGTGGGTTAGGGTTGTTTGTTGTCTGGTTAGGGTTGTGTGTTGTTAGGGGGTTAGTGTTGTTTGTTGTTAGGGGTTTAGGGTTGTTTCTTGTTGGGGTTTAGTGGTTTTGGTTGTTAGGGTGTTAGTGTTGTTTGTGGTTAGTGGGTTAGTGTTGTTGGTTGTTAGGGGTTTAGGGTTGTTTGTTGTTTGGGGGTTAGGGTTGTTTGTTCTTACGGGGTTAGTGTTGTTTGATGTTAGGGTTTTAGGGTTGTTTGTTGTTAGGGGTAAGTGTTGTTTGTTGTTAGGGTGGTAGGGTTGTTTGTTGTTAGGGGGTAAGGGTTGTTTGTTGTTAGGGTGTTAGGGTTGTTTGTTGTTAGTGTGTTAGAGTTGTTTGTTGTTAGGGGTTAGGGTTTTTTGTTGTTAGGGGGTTAGGGTTGTTGTTGGGGGTTAGTGTTGTTTGTATTTAGGGGTTTAGGGTTGTTCCTTGTTGGGGTTTAGTGGTTTTTGTTGTTAGGGGGTTAGTGTTGTTTGTTCTTACGGGGTTAGTGTTGTTTGTGGTTAGGGGGTTAGTGATGTTGGTTGTTAGGGGGTTAGGATTGTTTCTTGTTAGGGGTTTAGGGTTGTTTGTTGTTGGGGGTTAAGGTTGTTTGTTGATAGGAGGTTAGTGTTGTTTGTTGTTACGGGGTTAGTTTAGTTTCTTGTTAGGGGTTTACTGTTGTTTGTTGTTAGGGGGTTAGTGTTTGTTGTTAGGGGTTTAGGGTTGTTCTTGTTGGGATTTAGTGGTTTTTGTTGTTAGGGTGTTAGTGTTGTTTGTTGTTAGGGTGTTATTGTTGTTTGTTTGTAGGAGGTTAGTGTTGTTTCATGTTAGGGGTTTAGGGTTTTTTGTTGTTTGGGGGTTAGTGTTGTTTGTTGTTAGGGTGTTAGGGTTGTTTGTTTTTAATGGGTTAGGGTTGTTCGTTGTTAGTGGGTTAGTGTTTTTGGTTTTAAGGGTTATAGCTGTTTGTTGTTTGGGCGTTAGTGTTGTTTGCTGTTAGGGGGTTAGGGTTGTATGTTGTTAGGGTGTTAGTGTTCTTTGATGTTAGGGGTTTAGGGTTGTTTGTTGTTAGTGGGATAGTGTTGTTTGTAGTTAGGGGATTATGGTTGTTGTTAGAATGTTAGTGTTGTTTGTTGTTGGGGCTTCGGGTTGTTTGTTGTTAAGGGGTAGGGATGGTTGTTGATAGGGGGTTAGGTTTGTTTGTTGTTGGGGGGTTAGTGTTGTTTGTTGTTAGGTGTTTAGGGCTGTTTCTTGTTGGGGTTTAGTGGTTTTAGTTGTTAGGGTGTTAGTGTTTTTGGTTAGGGGGTTAGTGTTTTGGTTGTTAGGGGGTAAGAGTTGTGTGTTGTTAGGGGTTTAGAGTTGTTTGTTGTTAGTGCGTTAGTGTTGCTTGTTGTTAGGGGTTCAGAGATTTTTGTTGTTAGGGGGTCAGAGTTGTTTGTTGTTAGAGGATTTGGGTTCTTTCTTGTTGGGGGCTAGTGTTGTTTGTTTTAGGGGATAAGTGTTGGTTGTTGTTAGGGGGTTAGTTTTTTTTGTTTTTACTGGGTTCGTGCTGTTGGTGGTTAGGGGGTTAGTGTTGTTGGTTGTTTAGGGGGTTAGGGTTGTTTGTTGTTAGGGGTTAGGGTTGTTTGTTGTTAGGGGGTTAGTGTTGTTTGTTGTTAGGTGTTTACGGTTGTTGGTTGTTAGGGTTTTAGGGTTGTTTGTTGTTTCGGGTTTAAGGTAGTTTCTTGTTAGGGGTTTAGGGTTCTTTGTTCTTAGTCGGTTAGGGTTGTTTGTTGTTTGGTTAGGGTTGTTTGTTGCTAGGGGGTTAGGGATGGTTGTTGTTAGGGTGTTAGTGTTGTTTGTGGTTAGGGGGTTAGTGTTGTTTGTTGTTTGGTGTTTAGGGTTGATTCTTGTTGGGGTTTAGTGGGTTTTGTTGTTAGGGTGTTAGTGTTTTTGCTTAGGGGGTCAGTGCTGTTGGTTGTTAGGGGGTAAGGGTTGTTTGTTGTTAGGGGTTTAGGGTTGTTTGTTGTTAGTGGGTTAGTGTTGTTTGTTGTTAGGTGTTCAGAGTTTTTTGTTGTTGGGGGTTAGAGTTGTTTGTTCTCAGAGAATTTGGGTTCTTTCTTGTTGGGGGTTAGTGTTGTTTGTTTTTAGGGCATAAGTGTTGGTTGTTGTTAGGGGGTTAGTTTTTTTGTTTTTACTGGGTTAGTGCTGTTGATGGTTAGGGGTTTAGTGTTGTTGGTTGTTTAGGGGGTTAGGGTTGTTTGTTGTTAGGGGGTTAGGGTTGTTGGTTGTTAGGGGGTTAGGGTTGTTTGTTGTTTCGGGTTTAAGGTAGTTTCTTCTTAGGGGTTTAGTGTTGTTTGTTGTTAGTCGGTTAGGGTTGTTTGTTGTTTGGTTAGGGTTGTTTGTTGTTTGGTTAGGGTTGTTTGTTGTTTGGTTAGGGTTGTTTGTTGCTAGGGGTTTAGGGATGGTTGTTGTTAGGGTGTTAGTGTTTTTTGTTGTTAGGGGGTTAGTGTTGTTTGTTGTTAGGTGTTTAGGGTTGTTTCTTATTGGGGTTTAGTGGGTTTTGTTGTTAGGGTGTTAGCGTTTTTGGTTAGGGGGTTAGTGTTGTTTGTTCGGGGGTAAGGGTTTGTTGTTAGGGGTTTAGGGTTGTTTGTTGTTAGTGGGTTAGTGTTGTTTGTTGTTAGGGGTTCAGAGTTTTTTGTTGTTAGGGGGTTAGAGTTGTTTGTTGTTAGAGTATTTGGGTTCTTTCTTGTTGCGGGTTAGTGTTTGTTTTTAGGGGATAAATGTTGGTTGTTGTTAGGGGATAGTTTCTTTTTTGTTTTTACTGGGTTAGTGGTGTTCGTGGTTAGGGGGTTAGTGTTGTTGGTTGTTTAGGGGGATAGTGTTGTTTGTTGTTAGGTGTTTACGGTTGTTGGTTGTTAGGGGGTTAGGGTTGTTTGTTGTTTCGGATTTAAGGTAGATTCTTGTTATGGGTTTAGTGTTGTTTGTTGTTAGTCGTGTAGGGTTGTTTGTTGTTTGGTTAGGGTTGTTTGTTTTTAGGGGGTTAGGGTTGTTTGTTGTTAGGGCTTAGGGTTGTTTGTTGTTATGGGCTTAGGGTTGTTTCTTGTTAGGGGGTTAGTGTTGTTTGTTGTTAGTGGGTTAGGGTTGTTTGTTGTCTGGTTAGGGTTGTGTGTTGTTAGGGGGTTAGTGTTGTTTGTTGTTAGGGGTTTAGGGTTGTTTCTTGTTGGGGTTTAGTGGTTTTGGTTGTTAGGGTGTTAGTGTTGTTTATTGTTAGGGGTTTAGGGTTGTTTTTTGTTAGGGGCTTAAGGTTGTTTGTTGTTAGGGGGTTAGTGGTGTTTGTTCTTACGGGGTTAGTGTTGTTTGTGGTTAGGGTGTTAGTGTTGTTTGTGGTTAGGGGGTGAGCGTTGTTGGTTGTTAGGGGGTTAGGATTGTTTGTTGTTAGGGGTTTAGGTTTGTTTGTTGTTAGGGGGTTAAGGTTGTTTGTTGTTAGGAGTTTAGGGTTGTTTGTTGTTACAGAGTTAGGTTAGTTTCTTGTTAGGGGTTTAGTGTTGTTTGTTGTTAAGGTTTTAGTGTTTGTTGTTAGGGGTTTAGTGTTGTTTCTTGTTGGGGTTTAGTGGTTTTTGTTGTTAGGGTGTAAGTGTTGTTTGTTGTTAGGGGTTTAGGGTTGTTTGTTGTTAGGGGTTTAAGGTTGTTTGTTGTTAGGAGTTTAGGGTTGTTTGTTATTACGGGGTTAGGTTAGTTTCTTGTTAGGGGTTTAGTGTTGTTTGTTGTTAGGGGGTTAGTGTTTGTTGTTAGGGGTTTAGGGTTGTTTCTTGTTGGGGTTTAGTAGTTTTTGTTGTTAGGGTGTTGGTGTTGTTTGTGGTTAGGGGGTTAGTGTTGTTGTTTGTTAGGGGGTTAGGGTTGTTTGTTGTTAGGAGGTTAGGGTTGTTTGTTGTTACAGGGTTAGGTTAGAATCTTGTTACGGGTTTAGTGTTGTATGTTGTTAGGGGGTTAGTGTTTGTTGTTAGGGGTTTAGTGTTGTTTCTTGTTGGGGTTTAGTGTTTTTTTGTTGTTAGGGTGTTAGTGTTGTTTGTTGTTAGGGGTTTACGGTTGTTTGTTGTTAGGGGTTTAAGGTTGTTTGTTGTTAGGAGGTTAGGGCTGTTTGTTGTTACAGGGTTAGGTTAGTTTCTTGTTAGGGGTTTAGTGTTGTTTGTTGTTAGGGGGTTAGTGTTTGTTGTTAGGGGTTTAGGGTTGTTTCTTGTTGGGGTTTAGTAGTTTTTGTTGTTAGGGTGTTAGTGTTGTTTGTGGTTAGGGGGTTAGTGTTGTTTGTTCTTCCGGGGTTAGTGTTGTTTGTGGTTAGGGTGTTAGTGTTGTTTGTGGTTAGGGGGTGTGCATTGTTGGTTGTTAGGGGGTTCGGATTGTTTGTTGTTAGGGGTTTAGGGTTGTTTGTTGTTAGAGGGTTAAGGTTGTTTGTTGTTAGGAGGTTAGGGTTGTTTGTTGTTACACGGTTAGGTTAGTTTCTTGTTAGGGGTTTAGTGTTGTTTGTTGTTAGGGGGTTAGTGTTTGTTGTTAGGGGTTTAGTGTTGTTTCTTGTTGGGGTTTAGAGTTTTTTTTTGTTAGGGTGTTAGTGTTGTTTGTTGTTAGGGGTTTAGGGTTGTTTGTTGTTAGGGGTTTAAGGTTGTTTGTTGTTAGGAGGTTAGGGTTGTTTGTTGTTACGGGGTTAGGTTAGTTTCTTGTTATGGGTTTAGTGTTGTTTGTTGTTAGGGTGTTAGTGTTTGTTGTTAGGGGTTTAGGGTTGTTTCTTGTTGGGGTTTAGTAGTTTTTGTTGTTAGGGTGTTAGTGTTGTTTGTTGTTAGGGGGTTAGTGTTGTTTGTTCTTACGGGGTTAGTGTTGTCTGTGGTTAGGGTGTTAGTGTTGTTTGTGGTTAGGGGGTGAGCGTTGTTGGTTGTTAGGGCGTTAGGATTGTTTGTTGGTAGGGGTTTAGGGTTGTTTCTTGTTGGGGTTTAGTAATTTTTGTTGTTAGGGTGTTAGTGTTGTTTGTGGTTAGTGGGTTAGTGTTGTTGTTTGTTATGAGGTTAGGGTTGTTTGTTGTTAGAAGGTTAGGGTTGTTTGTTGTTAGGGGTTTAGGGTTGTTTGTTGTTAGGGGGTTAGGGTTGTTTGTTGTTAGGGGTTTAGAATAGTTTATTTTTAGGGGGTTAGTGTTGTTTGTTGTTAGGTTGTTTAGATTGTTGTTAGGGGGTTAGGGTTGTTTGTTATTAGGGGGTTAAGGTTGTTTGTTGTTAGGAGGTTAATGTTGTTTGTTGTTACACGGTTAGGTTAGTTTCTTGTTAGGGGTTTAGTGGTGTTTGTTGTTAGGGGGTTAGTGTTTGTTGTTAGGGGTTCAGTGTTGTTTCTTGTTGGGGTTTAGTGTTGTTTGATGTTAGGGTGTTAGTGTTGTTTGTGGTTAGGGGGTGAGCGTTTTTGGTTGTTAGGGGGTTAGGATTGTTTGTTGTTAGGGGTTTAGGGTTGTTTGTTGTTAGGGGTTTAGGGTTGTTTGTTGTTAGGGGGTTAGGGTTGTTTGTTGTTAGGGGTTTAGAGTAGTTTATTTTTAGGCGGTTAGTGTTGTTTGCTGTTAGGTTGTTAGGATTGTTGTTAGGGGGTTAGTGGTGTTTGTTGTTGGGGGTTAGTGTTTTTTGTTGTTAGGGGGTTAGTGTTGTTTCTTGTTAGAGAGTTAGGGTTCTTTGTTGTTAGGGTCTTAGGGTTGTTTGTTGTTAGTTGGTTAGAGTAGTTTGTTGTTGGAGGTTAGGGTTGTTTGTTGTTAGGGGGTTAGGGTTGTTGTTAGGTGGTTAGTGTTGTTTCTATTTAGGGGTTTCGGGTTGTTTCTTGTTGCGGTTTAGTGGTTTTTGTTGTTAGGGTGTTAGTGTTGTTTGTGGTTAGGGGGTTAGTGTTGTTTGTATTTAGGGGTTTAGGGTTGTTTCTTGTTGGGCTTTAGTAGTTTTTGTTGTTAGGGTGTTAGTGTTGTTTGTGGTTAGGGGGTTAGTGTTGTTTGTATTTAGGGGTTTAGGGTTGTTTCTTGTTGGGCTTTAGTAGTTTTTGTTGTTAGGGTGTTAGTGTTGTTTGTTGTTAGGAGGTTAGGGTTGTTTGTTGTTACGGGTTTAGGTTAGTTTCTTGTTAGGGGTTTTGTGTTGTTTGTTGTTAGGGGGTTAGTGTTGTTTGTGGTTAGGGTGTTAGTGTTGTTTGTGGTTAGGGGGTGAGCGTTGTTGGTTGTTAGGGCGTTAGGATTGTTTGTTGTTAGGGGTTTAGGTTTGTTTGTTGTTAGGGGGTTAAGGTTGTTTGTTTTTAGGAGGTTAGGGTTGTTTGTTGTTTCAGGGTTAGGTTAGTTTCTTGTTAGGGGTTTAGTGTTGTTTGTTTTTAGGGGGTTAGTGTTTGTTGTTGGGGTTTAGGGTTGTTTCTTGTTGGGGTTTAGTAGTTTTTGTTGTTACGGTGTTAGTGTTGTTTGTGGTTAGGGGGTTAGTGTTGTTGTTTGTTAGGGGGTTTGGGTTGTTTGTTGTTAGGAGTTTAGGGTTGTTTGTTCTTACAGGGTTAGGTTAGTTTCTTGTTAGGGGTTTAGTGTTGTTTGTTGTTAGGGGTAGTGTTTGTTCTTAGGGGTTCAGTGTTGTTTCTTGTTGGAATTTAGTGGTTTTTGTTGTTAGTATGTTAGTGTTGTTTGGTGTTAGGGGTTTAGGGTTGTTTGTTGTTAGGGGTTTAAGGTTGTTTGTTGTTAGGAGGTTAGGGTTGTTTGTTGTTACGGGGTTAGGTTAGTTTCTTGTTAGGGGTTTAGTGTTGTTTGTTGTTAGGGGGTTAGTGTTTGTTGTTAGGGGTTTAGGGTTGTTTCTTGTTGGAGTTTAGTAGTTTTTGTTGTTAGGGTGTTAGTGTTGTTTGTGGTTAGCGGGTTAGTGTTGTTGTTTTTTAGGGGGTTATTGTTGTTTGTTGTTAGAAGGTTAGGGTTGTTTGTTCTTAGGGGTTTAGGGTTGTTTGTTGTTAGGGGGTTCGGGTTGTTTGTTGTTAGGGGTTTAGAGTAGTTTATTTTTAGGGGGTTAGTGTTGTTTGTTGTTAGGTTGTTAGGATTGTTGTTAGGGGGTTAGTGGTGTTTGTTGTTAGGGGGTTAGTGTTTTTTGTTGTTAGGGGGTTAGTGTTGTTTCTTGTTAGAGAGTTAGGGTTCTTTGTTGTTAGGGGCTTAGGGTTGTTTCTTGTTAGTGGGTTAGAGTAGTTTGTTGTTGGAGGTTAGGGTTGTTTGTTGTTAGGGGGTTAGGGTTTTTGTTAGGTGGTTAGTGTTGTTTCTATTTAGGGGTTTCGGGTTGTTTCTTGTTGAGGTTTAGTGGTTTTTGTTGTTAGGGTGTTAGTGTTGTTTGTGGTTAGGGGGTTAGTGTTGTTTGTTCTTACGGGGTTAGTGTTGTTTGTGGTTAGGGTGTTAGTGTTGTTTGTATTTAGCGGTTTAGGGTTGTTTCTTGTTTCGGTTTAGTAGTTTTTGTTGTTAGGGTGTTAGTGTTGTCTGTTGTTAGGGGGTTAGTGTTGTTTGTTCTTACGGGGTTAGTGTTGTTTGTGGTTAGGGTGTTAGTGTTGTTTGTTGTTAGGGGTTTAAGGTTGTTTGTTGTTAGGAGGTTAGGGTTGTTTGTTGTTATGGGGTTAGGTTAGTTTCTTGTTAGGGGTTTAGTGTTGTTTGTTGTTAGGGGGTTAGTGTTTGTTGTTAGGGGTTTAGGGTTGTTTCTTGTTGGGGTTTAGTAGTTTTTGTTGTTAGGGTGTTAGTGTTGTTTGTGGTTAGGGGGTTAGTGTTGTTGTTTGTTAGGGGGTTAGGGTTGTTTGTTGTTAGAAGGTTAGGGTTGTTTGTTGTTAGGGGGTTAGGGTTGTTTGTTGTTAGGGGTTTAGAGTAGTTTGTTTTTAGGGGGTTAGTGTTGTTTGTTGTTAGGTTCTTAGTATTGTTGTTAGGGGGTTAGTGTTGTTTATTGTTAGGGGGTTAGTGTTTTTTGTTGTTAGGCGGTTAGTGTTGTTTCTTGTTAGAGAGTTAGGATTCTTTGTTGTTAGGGGCTTAGGGTTGTTTGTTGTTAGTTGGTTAGAGTAGT
Source organism: Loxodonta africana (assembly GCF_030014295.1). NCBI lineage: Eukaryota > Metazoa > Chordata > Mammalia > Proboscidea > Elephantidae > Loxodonta > Loxodonta africana. Next base: position 1,003,329 of record NW_026974834.1, read on the forward strand.
TTGTTGTTGGAGGTTAGGGATGTTTGTTTTTAGGGGTTTAGGGTTGTTGTTAGGTGGTTAGTGTTGTTTCTATTTAGGGGTTTCGGGTTGTTTCTTGTTGCGGTTTAGTGGTGTTTGTTGTTAGGGTGCTAGTGTTGTTTGTGGTTAGGGGTTAGTGTTTGTATTTAGGGGTTTAGGGTTGTTTCTTGTTGGGCTTTAGTGGTTTTTGTTGTTAGTTTGTTAGTGTTGTTTGTTGCTAGGGGGTTAGTGTTTTTTGTTCTTACGGAGTTAGTGTTGTTTGTGGTTAGGGTGTTAGTGATGTTTGTGGTTAGGGGGTGAGCGTTGTTGGTTGTTAGGGGGTGAGGATTGTTTGTTGTTAGGGGTTTAGGGTTGTTTTTTGTTAGGGGGTTAAGGTTGTTTGTTGTTAGGAGCTTAGGGTTGTTTGTTGTTACAGGGTTAGGTTAGTTTCTTGTTAGGGGTTTAGTGTTGTTTGTTAGGGGGTTAGTGTTTGTTGTTAGGGGTTTAGTGTTGTTTCTTGTTGGGGTTTAGTGGTTTTTGTTGTTAGAGTGTTAGTGTTGATTGTTGTTAGGGGTTTAGGGTTGTTTGTTGTTAGGGGTTTAAGGTTGTTTGTTGTTAGGAGGTTAGGGTTGTTTGTTGTTACGGGGTTAGGTTAGTTTCTTGTTAGGGGTTTAGTGTTGTTTGTTGTTAGGGGGTTAGTGTTTGTTGTTGGGGTTTAGGGTTGTTTCTTGTTGGGATTTAGTAGTTTTTGTTGTTAGGCTGTTAGTGTTGTTTGTTGTTAGGGGGTTAGTGTTGTTTGTTCTTACGGGGTTAGTGTTGTTTGTGGTTAGGGTGTTAGTGTTGTTTGTGGTTAGGGGGTGTGCGTTGTTGGTTGTTGGGGGTTAGGATTGTTTGTTGTTAGGGGTTTAGGTTTGTTTGTTGTTAGGGGGTTAAGGTTTGTTTGTTGTTAGGAGGTTAGTGTTGTTTGTTGTTACAAGGTTAGGTTAGTTTTTGTTAGGGGTTTAGTGTTGTTTGTTGTTGGGGGTTAGTGTTTGTTGTTAGGGGTTTAGTGTTGTTTCTTGTTGGGGTTTATTGGTTTTTGTTGTTAGGGTGTTAGTGTTGTTTGTTGTTAGGGGTTTAAGGTTGTTTGTTGTTAGGAGGTTAGGGTTGTTTGTTGTTACGGGGTTAGGTTAGTTTCTTGTTAGGGGTTTAGTGTTGTTTGTTGTTAGAGGGTTAGTGTTTGTTTTTAGGGGTTTAGGGTTGTTTCTTGTTGGGATTTAGTAGTTTTTGTTGTTAGGGTGTTAGTGTTGTTTGTGGTTAGGGGGTTAGTGTTGTTTGTTCTTACGGGGTTAGTGTTTGTGGTTAGGGTGTTAGTGTTTTTTGTGGTTGGGGGTGTGCATTGTTGGTTGTAAGGGGATTAGGATTGTTTGTTGTTAGGAGTTTAGGGTTGTTTCTTGTTAGGGGGTTAAGGTTTGTTTGTTGTTAGGAGGTTAGTGTTGTTTGTTGTTACGGGGTTAGGTTAGTTTCTTGTTAGGTTTTTAGTGTTGTGTGTTTTTAGGGGGTTAGTGTTTGTTGTTAGGGGTTTAGTGTTGTTTCTTGTTGGGGTTTAGTAGTTTTTGTTGTTAGGGTGTTAGTGTTGTTTGTGGTTAGGGGGTTAGTGTTGTTTGTTGGGGGTTAGGGTTGTTTGTTGTTAGGAGTTTAGAGTTGTTTGTTCTTACAGGGTTAGGTTAGTTTCTTGTTAGGGGTTTAGTGTTGTTTGTTGTTAGGGGGTAGTGTTTGTTTTAGGGGTTCAGTGTTGTTTCTTGTTGGAGTTTAGTTTTTTTTGTTGTTAGGGTGTTAGTGTTGTTTGGTGTTAGGGGTTTAGGGTTGTTTGTTGTTAGGGGTTTAACATTGTTTGTTGTTAGAGGTTAGGGTTGTTTGTTGTTACGGGGTTAGGTTAGTTTCTTGTTAGGGGTTTAGTGTTGTTTGTTGTTAGGGGTTTAGTGTTTGTTGTTAGGGGTTAAGGGTTGTTTCTTGTTGGGGTTTAGTAGTTTTTGTTGTTAGGGTGTTAGTGTTGTTTGTGGTTAGGGTTGTTGTTTGTTAGGGGGTTATTGTTGTTTGTTGTTAGAAGGTTAGGGTTGTTTGTTGTTAGGGGCTTAGGGTGGTTTGTTGTTAAGGGGTTAGGATTGTTTGTTGTTAGGGCTTTAGAGTAGTTTATTTTTAGGGGGTTAGTGTTGTTTGTTGTTAGGTTGTTAGGATTGCTGTTAGGGGGTTAGTGGTGTTTGTTGTTAGGGGGTTAGTGTTTTTTGTTTTTAGGGGGTTAGTGTTGTTTCTTGTTAGAGAGTTAGGGTTCTTTGTTGTTAGGGGCTTAGGGTTGTTTGTTGTTAGTGGGTTAGAGTAGTTTGTTTTTGGAGGTTAGGGTTGTTTGTTGTTAGGGGGTTAGGGTTGTTGTTAGGTGGTTAGTGTTGTTTCTATTTAGGGGTTTCGGGTTGTTTCTTGTTGAGGTTTAGTGGTTTTTGTTGTTAGGGTGTTAGTGTTGTTTGTGGTTAGGGGGTTAGTGTTGTTTGTATTTAGGGGTTTAGGGTTGTTTCTTGTTGGGCTTTAGTGGTTTTTGTTGTTAGGGTGTTAGTGTTGTTTGTTGTTAGGGGGTTAGTGTTGTTTGTTCTTACGGGGTTAGTGTTGTTTGTGGTTAGGGTGTTAGTGTTTTTTGTGGTTGGGGGTGAGCGTTGTTGGTTGTTAGGGGGTTAGGATTGTTTGTTGTTAGGGGTTTAGGGTTGTTTGTTGTTAGGGGGTTAATGTTTGTTTGTTGTTAGGAGGTTAGTGTTGTTTGTTGTTACAGGGTTAGGTTAGTTTCTTGTTAGGGATTTAGTGTTGTTTGTTGTTAGGGGGTTAGTGTTTGTTGTTAGGGGTTTAGTGTTGTTTCTTGTTGGGGTTTAGTGGTTTTTGTTGTTAGGGTGTTAGTGTTGTTTGTTGTTAGGGGTTTAAGGTTGTTTGTTGTTAGGGGTTTAAGGTTGTTTGTTGTTAGGAGGTTAGGGTTGTTTGTTGTTACGGGGTTAGGTTAGTTTCTTGTTAGGGGTTTAGTGTTGTTTTTTGTTAGGGGGTTAGTGTTGTTTGTTCTTACTGGGTTAGTGTTGTTTGTGCTTAGGGTGTCAGTGTTGTTTGTGGTTAGGGGGTGAGCGTTGTTGGTTGTTAGGGCGTTAGGATTGTTTGTTGTTAGGGGTTTAGGGTTGTTTGTTGTTAGGGGTTTAAGGTTGTTTGTTGTTAGGAGGTTAGGGTTGTTTGTTGTTACGTTGTTAGGTTAGTTTCTTGTTAGGGGTTTAGTGTTGTTTGTTGTTAGGGGGTTAGTGTTTGCTGTTAGGGGTTTAGGGTTGTTTCTTGTTGGGGTTTAGTAGTTTTTGTTGTTAGGGTGTTAGTGTTGTTTGTTGTAAGGGGGTTAGTGTTGTTTGTTCTTACGGGGTTAGTGTTGTTTGTGGTTAGGATGTTAGTGTTGATTGTGGTTAGGGGTGAGCGTTGTTGGTTGCTGGGCGTTAGGATTGTTTGTTGTTAGGGGTTTAGGGTTGTTTGTTGTTAGGGGGTTAAGGTTGTTTGTTGTTAGGAGGTTAGGGTTGTTTGTTGTTACGGTGTTAGGTTAGTTTCTTGTTAGGGGTTTAGTGTTGTTTGTTGTTAGAGGGTTAGTGTTTGTTGTTAGGGGTTTAGGGTTGTTTCTTGTTGGGATTTAGTAGTTTTTGTTGTTAGGGTGTTAGTGTTGTTTGTGGTTAGGGGGTTAGTGTTGTTTGTTCTTACGGGGTTAGTGTTTGTGGTTAGGGTGTTAGTATTTTTTGTGGTTGGGGGTGTGCATTGTTGGTTGTAAGGGGATTAGGATTGTTTGTTGTTAGGAGTTTAGGGTTGTTTCTTCTTAGGGGGTTAAGGTTTGTTTGTTGTTAGGAGGTTAGTGTTGTTTGTTGTTACAGGGTTAGGTTAGTTTCTTGTTAGGGGTTTAGTGTTGTTTGTTGTTAGGGGGTTAGTGTTTGTTGTTAGGGGTTTAGTGTTGTTTCTTGTTCGGGTTTAGTGGTTTCTGTTGTTAGGGTGTTACTGTTGTTTGTTGTTAGATGTTTAAGGTTGTTTGTTGTTAGGGGCTTAGTGTTGTTTGTTGTTAGGAGGTTAGGGTTGTTTGTTGTTACGGGGTTAGGTTAGTTTCTTGTTAGGGGTTTAGTGTTGTTTGTTGTTAGGGGGTTAGTGTTTGTTGTTAGGGTTTTAGGGTTGTTTCTTGTTGGAGTATAGTAGTTTTTGTTGTTAGGGTGTTAGTGTTGTTTGTGGTTAGGGGGTTAGTGTTGTTTGTTCTTACGGGGTTAGTGTTGTTTGTGGTTAGGGTGTTAGTGTTGTTTGTGGTTAGGGGTGAGCGTTGTTGGTTGCTGGGCGTTAGGATTGTTTGTTGTTAGGGGTTTAGGGTTGTTTGTTGTTAGGGGGTTAAGGTTGTTTGTTGTTAGGAGGTTAGGGTTGTTTGTTGTTACAGGGTTAGGTTAGTTTCTTGTTAGGGGTTTAGTGTTGTTTGTTGTTAGGGGGTTAGTGTTTGTTGTTAGGGGTTTAGTGTTGTTTCTTGTTGGGGTTTAGTGGTTTTTGTTGTTAGGGTGTTAGTGTTGTTTGTTGTTAGGGGTTTAGGGTTGTTTGTTGTTAGGGGTTTAGGGTTGTTTGTTGTTAGGAGGTTAGGGTTGTTTGTTGTTACGGGGTTAGGTTAGTTTCTTGTTAGGGGTTTAGTGTTGTTTGTTGTTAGGGGGTTAGTTTTTGTTGTTAGGGGTTTAGGGTTGTTTCTTGTTGGGGTTTAGTAGTTTTTGTTGTTAGGATGTTAGTGTTGTTTGTGGTTAGGGGGTTAGTGTTGTTGTTTGTTAGGGGGTTAGGGTTGTTTGTTGTTAGAAGGTTAGGGTTGTTTGTTGTTAGGGGTTTAGGGTTGTTTGTTGTTAGGGGGTTAGGGTTGTTTGTTGTTAGGGGTTTAGAGTAGTTTATTTTTAGGGGGTTAGTGTTGTTTGTTGTTAGGTTGTTAGGATTGTTGTTAGGGGTTAGTGGTGTTTGTTGTTAGGGGGTTAGTGTTTTTTGTTGTTAGGGGGTTAGTGTTGTTTCTTGTTAGAGAGTTAGTGTTCTTTGTTGTTAGGGGCTTAGGGTTGTTTGTTGTTAGTTGGTTAGAGTAGTTTGTTGTTGGAGGTTAGGGTTGTTTGTTGTTAGGGGGTTAGGGTTGTTGTTAGGTGGTTAGTGTTGTTTCTATTTAGGGGTTTCGGGTTGTTTCTTGTTGCGGTTTAGTGGTTTTTGTTGTTAGGGTGTTAGTGTTGTTTGTGGTTAGGGGGTTAGTGTTGTTTGTATTTAGGGGTTTAGGGTTGTTTCTTGTTGGGCTTTAGTGGTTTTTGTTGTTAGGGTGTTAGTGTTGTTTGTTGTTAGGGGGTTAGTGTTGTTTGTTGTTACGGGGTTAGTGTTGTTTGTGGTTAGGGTGTTAGTGATGTTTGTGGTTAGGGGGTGAGCGTTGTTGGTTGTTAGGGGGTTAGGATTGTTTGTTGTTAGGGGTTTAGGTTTGTTTGTTGTTAGGGGGTTAAGGTTGTTTGTTGTTAGGAGGTTAGGGTTGTTTGTTGTTACAGGGTTAGGTTAGTTTCTTGTTAGAGGTTTAGTGTTGTTTGTTGTTAGGGGGTTAGTGTTTGTTGTTAGGGGTTTAGTGTTGTTTCTTGTTGGGGTTTAGTGGTTTTTGTTGTTAGGGTGTTAGTGTTGTTTGTTGTTAGGGGTTTAGGGTTGTTTGTTGTTAGGGGTTTAAGGTTGTTTGTTGTTAGGAGGTTAGGGTTGTTTGTTGTTACGGGGTTAAGTTAGTTTCTTGTTAGGGGTTTAGTGTTGTTTGTTGTTAGGGGGTTAGTGTTTGTTGTTAGGGGTTTAGTGTTGTTTCTTGTTGGGGTTTAGTAGTTTTTGTTGTTAGGGTGTTAGTGTTGTTTGTGGTTAGGAGGTTAGTGTTGTTGTTTGTTAGGTGGTTATTGTTGTTTGTTGTTAGAAGGTTAGGGTTGTTTGTTGTTAGGGGTTTAGGGTTGTTTGTTGTTAGGGGGTTAGGATTGTTTGTTGTTAGGGGTTTAGAGTAGTTTATTTTTAGGGGGTTAGTGTTGTTTGTTGTTAGGATGTTAGGATTGCTGTTAGGGGGTTAGTGGTGTTTGTTGTTAGGGGGTTAGTGTTTTTTGTTTTTAGGGGGTTAGTGTTGTTTCTTGTTAGAGCGTTAGGGTTCTTTGTTGTTAGGGGTTTAGTGTTGTTTGTTGTTAGTGGGTTAGAGTAGTTTGTTGTTGGAGGTTAGGGTTGTTTGTTGTTAGGGGGATAGGGTTGTTGTTAGGTGGTTAGTGTTGTTTCTATTTTGGGGTTTTGGGTTGTTTCTTGTTGCGGTTTAGTGGTTTTTGTTGTTCGGGTGTTAGTGTTGTTTGTGGTTAGGGGGTTAGTGTTGTTTGTTCTTACGGGGTTAGTGTTGTTTGTGGTTAGGGTGTTAGTGTTGTTTGTGGTTAGGGGGTGAGCGTTGTTGGTTGTTAGGGCGTTAGGATTGTTTGTTGTTAGGGGTTTAGGGTTTTTTTTTGTTAGGGGGTTAAGGTTGTTTGTTGTTAGGATGTTAGGGTTGTTTGTTACAGGGTTAGGTTAGTTTCTTGTTAGGGGTTTAGTGTTGTTTGTTGTTGGGGGTTAGTGTTTGTTGTTAGGGGTTTAGTGTTGTTTCTTGTTGGGGTTTAGTGTTTTTTGTTGTTAGGGTGTTAGTGTTGTTTGTTGTTAGGGGTTTAAGGTTGTTTGTTGTTAGGAGGTTAGGGTTGTTTGTTGTTACGGGGTTAGGTTAGTTTCTTGTTAGGGGTTTAGTGTTGTTTGTTGTTAGGGGGTTAGTGTTTGTTGTTAGGGGTTTAGGGTTGTTTCTTGTTGGGGTTTAGTAGTTTTTGTTGTTAGGGTGTTAGTGTTTTTTGTGGTTAGGGGGTTAGTGTTGTTGTTTGTTAGGGGGTTAGGGTTGTTTGTTGTTAGGGGGTTAGGGTTGTTTGTTGTTACGGGGTTAGGTTAGTTTCTTGTTAGTGGTTTAGTGTTTGTTGTTAGGGGTTTAGGGTTGTTTCTTGTTGGGGTTTAGTAGTTTTTTTGTTACGGTGTTAGTGTTGTTTGTGGTTAGGGGGTTAGTGTTTTTGTTTGTTAGGGGGCTAGGGTTGTTTGTTGTTAGAAGGTTAGGGTTGTTTGTTGTTAGGGGTTTAGAGTAGTTTATTTTTAGGGGGTTAGTGTTGTTTGTTGTTAGGTTGTTAGGATTGTTGTTAGGGGGTTAGTGGTGTTTGTTGTTAGGGGGTAGTGTTTTTTGTTGTTAGGGGGTTAGTTTTGTTTCTTGTTAGAGAGTTAGGGTTCTTTGTTGTTAGGGGTTTAGGGTTGTTTGTTGTTAGTTGGTTAGAGTAGTTTGTTGTTGGAGGTTAGGGTTGTTTGTTGTTAGGGGGTTACGGTTGTTGTTAGGTGGTTAGTGTTGTTTCTATTTAGGGGTTTCGGGTTGTTTCTTGTTGAGGTTTAGTGGTTTTTGTTGTTAGGGTGTTAGTGTTGTTTGTGGTTAGGGGGTTAGTGTTGTTTGTATTTAGGGGTTTAGGGTTGTTTCTTGTTGGGCTTTAGTGGTTTTTGTTGTTAGGGTGTTAGTGTTGTTTGTTGTTAGGGGGTTAGTGTTGTTTGTTCTTATGGGGTTAGTGTTGTTTGTGGTTAGGGTGTTAGTGATGTTTGTGGTTAGGGGGTGTCGATGTTGGTTGTTAGGGGGTTAGGATTGTTTGTTGTTAGGGGTTTAGGGTTGTTTGTTGTTAGGGGTTTAAGGTTGTTTGTTGTTAGGAGGTTAGGGTTGTTTGTTGTTACGGGGTTAGGTTAGTTTCTTGTTAGGGGTTTAGTGTTGTTTGTTGTTAGGGGGTTAGTGTTTGTTGATGGGTTTTAGGGTTGCTTCTTGTTGGGGTTTAGTAGTTTTTGTTGTTAGGGTGTTAGTGTTGTTTGTTGTTAGGGGGTTAGTGTTGTTTGTTCTTACGAGGTTAGTGTTGTTTGTGGTTAGGGTGTTAGTGTTGTTTGTGGTTAGGGGGTGTGCGTTGTTGGTTGTTGGGGGTTAGGATTGTTTGTTGTTAGGGGTTTAGGGTTGTTTGTTGTTAGGGGGTTAAGGTTTGTTTGTTGTTAGGAGGTTAGTGTTGTTTGTTGTTACATGGTTAGGTTAGTTTCTTGTTAGGGGTTTAGGGTTGTTTGTTGTTAGGGGGTTAGTGTTTGTTGTTAGGGGTTTAGGATTGTTTCTTGTTGGGGTTTAGTAGTTTTTTTTGTTAGGGTGTTAGTGTTGTTTGTTGTTAGGGGGTTAGTGTTGTTTGTTCTTACGGGGTTAGTGTTGTTTGTGGTTAGGGTGTTAGTGTTGTTTGTGGTTAGGGGGTTAGTGTTGTTTGTTCTTACGGAGTTAGTGTTGTTTGTGGTTAGGGTGTTAGTGCTGTTTGTGGTTAGGGGGTGAGTGTTGTTGGTTGTTAGGTGGTTAGGATTGTTTGTTGTTAGGGGTTTAGGGTTGTTTGCTGTTAGGGTGTAAAGGTTGTTTGTTGTTTGTTGTTAGGAGGTTATGGTTGTTTGTTGTTAGGGGGTTAAGGTTGTTTGTTGTTAGGAGGTTAGGGTTGTTTGTTGTTACAGGGTTAGGTAAGTTTCTTGTTAGGGGTTTAGTGTTGTTTGTTGTTAGGGGGTTAGTGTTTGTTGTTAGGGGTTCAGTGTTGTTTCTTGTTGGAGTTTAGTGGTTTTTGTTGTTAGGGTGTTAGTGTTGTTTGTTGTTAGGGGTTTAGGGTTGTTTGTTGTTAGGGGTTTAAGGTTGTTTGTTGTTAGGATGTTAGGGCTGTTTGTTGTTACGGGGTTAGGTTAGTTTCTTGTTAGGGGTTTAGTGTTGTTTTTTGTTAGGGGGTTAGTGTTTGTTGTTAGGGGTTTAGGGTTGTTTCTTGTTGGGGTTTAGTAGTTTTTGTTGTTAGGGTGTTAGTGTTGTTTGTGGTTAGGGGGTTAGTGTTGTTGTTTTTTAGGGGGTTATTGTTGTTTGTTGTTAGAAGGTTAGGGTTGTTTGTTGTTAGGGGTTTAGGGTTGTTTGTTGTTAGGGGGTTAGGGTTTTTTGTTGTTAGGAGTTTAGAGTAGTTTATTGTTAGGGGGTTAGTGTTGTTTGTTGTTAGGTTGTTAGGATTGTTGTTAGGGGGTTAGTGGTGTTTGTTGTTAGGGGGTTAGTGTTTTTTGTTGTTAGGGGGTTAGTGTTTTTTCTTGTTAGAGAGTTAGGGTTCTTTGTTGTTAGGGGCTTAGGGTTGTTTGTTGTTAGTGGGTTAGAGTAGTTTGTTGTTGGAGGTTAGGGTTGTTTGTTGTTAGGGGGTTAGGGTTGTTGTTAGGTGGTTAGTGTTGTTTCTATTTAGGGGTTTCGGGTTGTTTCTTGTTGCGGTTTAGTGGTGTTTGTTGTTAGGGTGTTAGTGTTGTTTGTGGTTAGGGGGTTAGTGTTGTTTGTATTTAGGGGTTTAGGGTTGTTTCTTGTTGGGCTTTAGTGGTTTTTGTTGTTAGTTTGTTAGTGTTGTTTGTTGCTAGGGGGTTAGTGTTGTTTGTTCTTACGGGGTTAGTGTTGTTTGTGGTTAGGGTGTTAGTGATGTTTGTGGTTAGGGGGTGAGCGTTGTTGGTTGTTAGGGGGTTAGGATTGTTTGTTGTTAGGGGTTTTGGGTTGTTTTTTGTTAGGGGGTTAAGGTTGTTTGTTGTTAGGAGGTTAGGGTTGTTTGTTGTTACACGGTTAGGTTAGTTTCTTGTTAGGGGTTTAGTGTTGTTTGTTGTTAGGGGGTTAGTGTTTGTTGTTAGGGGTTTAGTGTTGTTTCTTGTTGGGGTTTAGTGGTTTTTGTTGTTAGAGTGTTAGTGTTGATTGTTGTTAGGGGTTTAGGGTTATTTGTTGTTAGGGGTTTAAGGTTGTTTGTTGTTAGGAGGTTAGGGTTGTTTGTTGTTACGGGGTTAGGTTAGTTTCTTGTTAGGGGTTTAGTGTTGTTTGTTGTTAGGGGGTTAGTGTTTGTTGTTGGGGTTTAGGATTGTTTCTTGTTGAGGTTTAGTAGTTTTTGTTGTTAGGCTGTTAGTGTTGTTTGTTGTTAGGGGGTTAGTGTTGTTTGTTCTTACGGGGTTAGTGTTGTTTGTGGTTAGGGTGTTAGTGTTGTTTGTGGTTAGGGGGTGTGCGTTGTTGGTTGTTGGGGGTTAGGATTGTTTGTTGTTAGGGGTTTAGGGTTGTTTGTTGTTAGGGGGTTAAGGTTTGTTTGTTGTTAGGAGGTTAGTGTTGTTTGTTGTTACAGGGTTAGGTTAGTTTTTGTTAGGGGTTTAGTGTTGTTTGTTGTTAGGGGGTTAGTGTTTGTTGTTAGGGGTTTAGTGTTGTTTCTTGTTGGGGTTTATTGGTTTTTGTTGTTAGGGTGTTAGTGTTGTTTGTTGTTAGGGGTTTAAGGTTGTTTGTTGTTAGGAGGTTAGGGTTGTTTGTTGTTACGGGGTTAGGTTAGTTTCTTGTTAGGGGTTTAGTGTTGTTTGTTGTTAGAGGGTTCGTGTTTGTTGTTAGGGGTTTAGGGTTGTTTCTTGTTGGGATTTAGTAGTTTTTGTTGTTAGGGTGTTAGTGTTGTTTGTGGTTAGGGGGTTAGTGTTGTTTGTTCTTACGGGGTTAGTGTTTGTGGTTAGGGTGTTAGTGTTTTTTGTGGTTGGGGGTGTGCATTGTTGGTTGTTAGGGGGTTAGGATTGTTTGTTGTTAGGAGTTTAGGGTTGTTTCTTGTTAGGGGGTTAAGTTTTGTTTGTTGTTAGGAGGTTAGGGTTGTTTGTTGTTACAGGGTTAGGTTAGTTTCTTGTTAGGGGTTTAGTGTTGTTTGTTGTTAGGGGTTAGTGTTTGTTGTTAGGGGTTTAGTGTTGTTTCTTATTGGGGTTTAGTGGTTTCTGTTTTTAGGGTGTTAGTGTTGTTTGTTGTTAGGGGTTTAAGGTTGTTTGTTGTTAGGGGTTTAAGGTTGTTTGTTGTTAGGAGGTTAGGGTTGTTTGTTGTTACGGGGTTAGGTTAGTTTCTTGTTAGGGGTTTAGTGTTGTTTGTTGTTAGGGGGTTAGTGTTTGTTGTTAGGGGTTTAGGGTTGTTTCTTGTTGGGGTATAGTAGTTTTTGTTGTTAGGGTGTTAGTGTTGTTTGTGGTTAGGGGGTTAGTGTTGTTTGTTCTTACGGGGTTAGTGTTGTTTGTGGTTAGGGTGTTAGTGTTGTTTGTGGTTAGGGGGTGAGCGTTGTTGGTTGTTAGGGCGTTAGGATTGTTTGTTGTTAGGGGTTTAGGGTTGTTCTTTGTTAGGGGGTTAAGGTTGTTTGTTGTTAGGATGTTAGGGTTGTTTGTTACAGGGTTAGGTTAGTTTCTTGTTAGGGGTTTAGTGTTGTTTGTTGTTGGGGGTTAGTGTTTGTTGTTAGGGGTTTAGTGTTGTTTCTTGTTGGGGTTTAGTGTTTTTTGTTGTTAGGGTGTTAGTGTTGTTTGTTGTTAGGGGTTTAAGGTTGTTTGTTGTTAGGAGGTTAGGGTTGTTTGTTGCTACGGGGTTAGGTTAGTTTCTTGTTATGGGTTTAGTGTTGTTTGTTGTTAGGGTGTTAGTGTTTGTTGTTAGGGGTTTAGGGTTGTTTCTTGTTGGGGTTTAGTAGTTTTTGTTGTTAGGGTGTTAGTGTTGTTTGTTGTTAGGGGGTTAGTGTTGTTTGTTCTTACGGGGTTAGTGTTGTCTGTGGTTAGGGTGTTAGTGTTGTTTGTGGTTAGGGGGTGAGAGTTGTTGGTTGTTAAGGCGTTAGGATTGTTTGTTGTTAGGGGTTTAGGGTTGTTTCTTGTTGGGGTTTAGTAATTTTTGTTGTTAGGGTGTTAGTGTTGTTTGTGGTTAGTGGGTTAGTGTTGTTGTTTGTTATGAGATTAGGGTTGTTTGTTTTTAGAAGGTTAGGGTTGTTTGTTGTTAGGGGGTTAGTGTTGTTTGTTCTTATGGGGTTAGTGTTGTTTGTGGTTAGGGTGTTAGTGATGTTTGTGGTTAGGGGGTGGGCGTTGTTGGTTGTTAGGGGGTTAGGATTGTTTGTTGTTAGGGGTTTAGGGTTGTTTGTTGTTAGGGGGTTAAGGTTGTTTGTTGTTAGGAGGTTAGAGTTGTTTGTTGTTACAGGGTTAGGTTAGTTTCTTGTTAGGGGTTTAGTGTTGTTTGTTGTTAGGGGGTTAGTGTTTGTTGATAGGGGTTTAGGGTTGTTTCTTGTTGGGTTTAGTAGTTTTTGTTGTTAGGGTGTTAGTGTTGTTTGTGGTTAGGGGGTTAGTGTTGTTGTTTGTTAGGGGGCTAGGGTTGTTTGTTGTTAAAAGGTTAGGGTTGTTTGTTGTTACAGATTTAGGTTAGTTTCTTGTTAGGGGTTTAGTGTTGTTTGTTGTTAGGGGGTTAGTGTTTGTTGTTAGGGGTTTAATGTTGTTTCTTGTTGAAGTTTAGTGTTTTTTGTTGCTAGGGTGTTAGTGTTGTTTGTTGTTAGGGTTTTAGGGTTGTTTGTTGTTAGGGGTTTAAGGTTGTTTGTTGTTAGGAGGTTAGGGTTGTTTGTTGTTACAGGGTTAGGTTAGTTTCTTGTTAGGGGTTTAGTGTTGTTTGTTGTTAGAGGTTTAGTGTTTGTTGTTAGGGGTTTAGTGTTGTTTCTTGTTGGGGTTTAGTGGTTTTTGTTGTTAGGGTGTTAGTGTTGATAGTTGTTAGGGGTTTAGGGTTGTTTGTTGTTAGGGGTTTAAGGTTGTTTGTTGTTAGGAGGTTAGGGTTGTTTGTTGTTACGGGGTTAGGTTAGTTTCTTGTTAGGGGTTTAGTGTGGTTTGTTGTTAGGGGGTTAGTGTTTGTTGTTAGGGGTTTAGGGTTGTTTCTTGTTGGGGTTTAGTAGTTTTTGTTGTTAGGGTGTTAGTGTTGATTGTTGTTAGGGGGTTAGTGTTGTTTGTTCTTACGGGGTTAGTGTTGTTTGTGGTTAGGGTGTTAGTGCTGTTTGTGGTTAGGGGGTGAGCGTTGTTGGTTGTTAGGGGGTTAGGATTGTTTGTTGTTAGGGGTTTAGGGTTGTTTGTTGTTAGAGGGTTAAGGTTGTTTGTTGTTAGGAGGTTAGGGTTGTTTGTTGTGACAGGGTTAGTTTAGTTTCTTGTTAGGGGTTTAGTGTTGTTTGTTGTTACGGGGTTAATGTTTGTTGTTAGGGGTTTAGTGTTGTTTCTTGTTGGGGTTTAGTGGTTTTTGTTGTTAGGGTGTTAGTGTTGTTTGTTGTTAGGGGGTTAGTGTTGTTTGTTCTTACGGGGTTAGTGTTGTCTGTGGTTAGGGTGTTAGTGTTGTTTGTGGTTAGGGGCTGAGCGTTGTTGGTTGTTAGGGCGTTAGGATTGTTTGTTGTTAGGGGTTTAGGGTTGTTTCTTGTTGGGGTTTAGTAATTTTTGTTGTTAGGGTGTTAGTGTTGTTTGTGGTTAGTGGGTTAGTGTTGTTGTTTGTTATGAGGTTAGGGTTGTTTGTTGTTAGAAGGTTAGGGTTGTTTGTTGTTAGGGGTTTAGGGTTGTTTGTTGTTAGGGGGTTAGGGTTGTTTGTTGTTAGGGGTTTAGAATAGTTTATTTTTAGGGGGTTAGTGTTGTTTGTTGTTAGGTTGTTTAGATTGTTGTTAGGGGGTTAGGATTGTTTGTTGTTAGGGGGTTAAGGTTGTTTGTTGTTAGGAGGTAAATGTTGTTTTTTGTTACACGGTTAGGTTAGTTTCTTGTTAGGGGTTTAGTGGTGTTTGTTGTTAGGGGGTTAGTGTTTGTTGTTAGGGGTTCAGTGTTGTTTCTTGTTGGGGTTTAGTGTTGTTTGATGTTAGGGTGTTAGTGTTGTTTGTGGTTAGGGGGTGAGCGTTTTTGGTTGTTAGGGGGTTAGGATTGTTTGTTAGGGGTTTAGGGTTGTTTGTTGTTAGGGGTTTAGGGTTGTTTGTTGTTAGGGGTTTAGAGTAGTTTATATTTAGGCGGTTAGTGTTGTTTGCTGTTAGGTTGTTAGGATTGTTGTTAGGGGGTTAGTGGTGTTTGTTGTTGGGGGTTAGTGTTTTTTGTTGTTAGGGGGTTAGTGTTGTTTCTTGTTAGAGAGTTAGGGTTCTTTGTTGTTAGGGTCTTAGGGTTGTTTGTTGTTAGTTGGTTAGAGTAGTTTGTTGTTGGAGGTTAGGGTTGTTTGTTGTTAGGGGGTTAGGGTTGTTGTTAGGTGGTTAGTGTTGTTTCTATTTAGGGGTTTCGGGTTGTTTCTTGTTGCGGTTTAGTGGTTTTTGTTGTTAGGGTGTTAGTGTTGTTTGTGGTTAGGGGGTTAGTGTTGTTTGTATTTAGGAGTTTAGGGTTGTTTCTTGTTGGACTTTAGTAGTTTTTGTTGTCAGGCTTTTAGTGTTGTTTGTGGTTAGGGGGTTAGTGTTGTTTGTATTTAGGGGTTTAGGGTTGTTTCTTGTTGGCCTTTAGTAGTTTTTGTTGTTAGGGTGTTAGTGTTGTTTGTGGTTAGGGTGTTAGTGATGTTTGTGGTTAGGGGGTGAGCGTTGTTGGTTGTTAGGGGGTTAGGATTGTTTGTTGTTAGGGGTTTAGGGTTGATTGTTGTTAGGGGGTTAAGGTTGTTTGTTGTTAGGAGGTTAGGGTTGTTTGTTGTTACAGGGTTAGGTTAGTTTCTTGTTAGGGGTTTAGTGTTGTTTGTTGTTAGGGGGTTAGTGTTTGTTGTTGGGGTTTAGTGTTGTTTCTTGTTGGGGTTTAGTGTTTTTTGTTGTTAGGGTGTTAGTGTTGATTGTTGTTAGGGGTTTAGGGTTGTTTGTTGTTAGGGGTTTAAGGTTGTTTGTTGTTAGGAGGTTAGGGTTGTTTGTTGTTACGGGGTTAGGTTAGTTTGTTGTTAGGGGTTTAGTGTTGTTTGTTGTTAGGGGCTTAGTGTTTGTTGTTGGGGTTTAGGGTTGTTTCTTGTTGGGGTTTAGTAGTTTTTGTTGTTAGGGTGTTAGTGTTGTTTGTTGTTAGGGGGTTAGTGTTGTTTGTTCTTACGGGGTTAGTGTTGTTTGTGGTTAGGGTGTTAGTGTTGTTTGTGGTTAGGGGGTGTGCGTTGTTGGTTGTTGGGGGTTAGGATTGTTTGTTGTTAGGGGTTTAGGGTTGTTTGTTGTTAGGGGTTTAAGGTTGTTTACTGTTAGGAGGTTAGGGTTGTTTGTTGTTACAGGGTTAGGTTAGTTTCTTGTTAGGGGTTTAGTGTTGTTTGTTGTTAGAGGGTTAGTGTTTGTTGTTAGGGGTTTAGTGTTGTTTCTTGTTGGGGTTTAGTGGTTTTTGTTGTTAGGGTGTTAGTGTTGATAGTTGTTAGGGGTTTAGGGTTGTTTGTTGTTAGGGGTTTAAGGTTGTTTGTTGTTAGGAGGTTAGGGTTGTTTGTTGTTACGGGGTTAGGTTAGTTTCTTGTTAGGGGTTTAGTGTGGTTTGTTGTTAGGGGGTTAGTGTTTGTTGTTAGGGGTTTAGGGTTGTTTCTTGTTGGGGTTTAGTAGTTTTTGTTGTTAGGGTGTTAGTGTTGATTGTTGTTAGGGGGTTAGTGTTGTTTGTTCTTACGGGGTTAGTGTTGTTTGTGGTTAGGGTGTTAGTGCTGTTTGTGGTTAGGGGGTGAGCGTTGTTGGTTGTTAGGGGGTTAGGATTGTTTGTTGTTAGGGGTTTAGGGTTGTTTCTTGTTGGGGTTTAGTAATTTTTGTTGTTAGGGTGTTAGTGTTGTTTGTGGTTAGTGGGTTAGTGTTGTTGTTTGTTATGAGGTTAGGGTTGTTTGTTGTTAGAAGGTTAGGGTTGTTTTTTGTTAGGGGTTTAGGGTTGTTTGTTGTTAGGTGGTTAGGGTTGTTTGTTGTTAGGGGTTTAGAATAGTTTATTTTTAGGGGGTTAGTGTTGTTTGTTGTTAGGTTTTTTAGATTGTTGTTAGGGGGTTAGGATTGTTTGTTGTTAGGGGGTTAAGGTTGTTTGTTGTTAGGAGGTAAATGTTGTTTGTTGTTACACGGTTAGGTTAGTTTCTTGTTAGGGGTTTAGTGGTGTTTGTTGTTAGGGGGTTAGTGTTTGTTGTTAGGGGTTCAGTGTTGTTTCTTGTTGGGGTTTAGTGTTGTTTGATGATAGGGTGTTAGTGTTGTTTGTGGTTAGGGGGTGAGCGTTTTTGGTTGTTAGGGGGTTAGGATTGTTTGTTGTTAGGGGTTTAGGGTTGTTTGTTGTTAGGGGTTTAGGGTTGTTTGTTGTTAGGGGGTTAGGGTTGTTTGTTGTTAGGGGTTTAGAGTAGTTTATATTTAGGCGGTTAGTGTTGTTTGCTGTTAGGTTGTTAGGATTGTTGTTAGGGGGTTAGTGGTGTTTGTTGTTGGGGGTTAGTGTTTTTTGTTGTTAGGGGGTTAGTGTTGTTTCTTGTTAGAGAGTTAGGGTTCTTTGTTGTTAGGGTCTTAGGGTTGTTTGTTGTTAGTTGGTTAGAGTAGTTTGTTGTTGGAGGTTAGGGTTGTTTGTTGTTAGGGGGTTAGGGTTGTTGTTAGGTGGTTAGTGTTGTTTCTATTTAGGGGTTTCGGGTTGTTTCTTGTTGCGGTTTAGTGGTTTTTGTTGTTATGGTGTTAGTGTTGTTTGTGGTTAGGGGGTTAGTGTTGTTTGTATTTAGGAGTTTAGGGTTGTTTCTTGTTGGACTTTAGTAGTTTTTGTTGTCAGGCTGTTAGTGTTGTTTGTGGTTAGGGGGTTAGTGTTGTTTGTATTTAGGGGTTTAGGGTTGTTTCTTGTTGGCCTTTAGTAGTTTTTGTTGTTAGGGTGTTAGTGTTGTTTGTGGTTAGGGTGTTAGTGATGTTTGTGGTTAGGGGGTGAGCGTTGTTGGTTGTTAGGGGGTTAGGATTGTTTGTTGTTAGGGGTTTAGGGTTGATTGTTGTTAGGGGGTTAAGGTTGTTTGTTGTTAGGAGGTTAGGGTTGTTTGTTGTTACAGGGTTAGGTTAGTTTCTTGTTAGGGGTTTAGTGTTGTTTGTTGTTAGGGGGTTAGTGTTTGTTGTTGGGGTTTAGTGTTGTTTCTTGTTGGGGTTTAGTGTTTTTTGTTGTTAGGGTGTTAGTGTTGATTGTTGTTAGGGGTTTAGGGTTGTTTGTTGTTAGGGGTTTAAGGTTGTTTGTTGTTAGGAGGTTAGGGTTGTTTGTTGTTACGGGGTTAGGTTAGTTTGTTGTTAGGGGTTTAGTGTTGTTTGTTGTTAGGGGCTTAGTGTTTGTTGTTGGGGTTTAGGGTTGTTTCTTGTTGGGGTTTAGTAGTTTTTGTTGTTAGGGTGTTAGTGTTGTTTGTTGTTAGGGGGTTAGTGTTGTTTGTTCTTACGGGGTTAGTGTTGTTTGTGGTTCGGGTGTTAGTGTTTTTTGTGGTTGGGGGTGTGCGTTGTTGGTTGTTAGGGGGTTAGGATTGTTTGTTGTTAGGGGTTTAGGGTTGTTTGTTGTTAGGGGGTTAAGGTATGTTTGATGTTAAGAGGTTAGTGTTGTTTGTTGTTACAGGGTTAGGTTAGTTTCTTGTTGGGGTTTAGTGTTGTTTGTTGTTAGGGGGTTAGTGTTTGTTGTTAGGGGTTTAGTGTTGTTTCTTGTTGGGATTTAGTGGTTTTTGTTGTTAGGGTGTTAGTGTTGTTTGTTGTTAGGGGTTTAAGGTTGTTTGTTGTTAGAGGTTTAAGGTTGTTTGTTGTTAGGAGGTTAGGGTTGTTTGTTGTTAGGAAGTTAGGGTTGTTTGTTGTTACGGGGTTAGGTTAGTTTCTTGTTAGGGGTTTAGTGTTGTTTTTTGTTAGGGGGTTAGTGTTGTTCTTACGGGGTTAGTGTTGTTTGTGCTTAGGGTGTTAGTGTTGTTTGTGGTTAGGGGGTGAGCGTTGTTGGTTGTTAGGGCGTTAGGATTGTTTGTTGTTAGGGGTTTAGGGTTGTTTGTTGTTAGGGGTTAAGGGTTGTTTGTTGTTAGGGGTTTAAGGTTGTTTGTTGTTAGGAGGTTAGGGTTGTTTGTTGTTACGGGGTTAGGTTAGTTTCTTGTTAGGGGTTTAGTGTTGTTTGTTGTTAGGGGGTTAGTGTTTGTTGTTAGGGGTTTAGTGTTGTTTCTTGTTGGGGTTTAGTGGTTTTTATTGTTAGGGTGTTAGTGTTGTTTGTTGATAGGGGTTTAGGGTTGTTTGTTGTTAGGGGTTTAAGGTTGTTTGTTGTTAGGAGGTTAGGGTTGTTTGTTGTTATGGGGTTAGGTTAGTTTCTTGTTAGGGGTTTAGTGTTGTTTGTTGTTAGGGGGTTCGTGTTTGTTGTTAGGGGTTTAGGGTTGTTTCTTGTTGGGGTTTAGTAGTTTTTGTTGTTAGCGTGTTAGTGTTCTTTGCGGTTAGGGGGTTAGTGTTGTTGTTTGTTAGGGGGTTAGGGTTGTTTGTTGTTAGAAGGTTAGGGTTGTTTGTTGTTAGGGGTTTGGGGTTGTTTGTTGTTAGGGGGTTAGAGTAGATTATTTTTAGGGGGTTAGTGTTGTTTGTTGTTAGGTTGTTAGGATTGTTGTTAGGGGGTTAGTGGTGTTTGTTGTTAGGGGGTTAGTGTTTTTTGTTGTTAGGGGGTTAGTGTTGTTTCTCGTTAGAGAGTTAGGGTTCGTTGTTGTTAGGGGCTTAGGGTTGTTTGTTGTTAGTTGGTTAGAGTAGTTCTTTGTTGGAGGTTAGGGTTGTTTGTTGTTAGGGTGTTAGGGTTGTTGTTAGGTGGTTAGTGTTGTTTCTATTTAGGGGTTTCGGGTTGTTTCTTGTTGCGGTTTAGTGGTTTTTGTTGTTAGGGTGTTAGTGTTGTTTGTGGTTAGGGGGTTAGTGTTGTTTGTATTTAGGGGTTTAGGGTTGATTCTTGTTGGGCTTTAGTGGTTTTTGTTGTTAGATTGTTAGTGTTGTTTGTTGTTAGGGGGTTAGTGTTGTTTGTTCTTATGGGGTTAGTGTTGTTTGTGGTTAGTGTGTTAGTGATGTTTGTGGTTAGGGGGTGAGCGTTGTTGGTTGTTAGGGGGTTAGGATTGTTTGTTGTTAGGGGTTTAGGGTTGTTTGTTGTTAGGGGGTTAAGGTTGTTTGTTGTTAGGAGGTTAGGGTTGTTTGTTGTTACAGGGTTAGGTTAGTTTCTTGTTAGGGGTTTAGTGTTGTTTGTTGTTAGGGGGTTAGTGTTTTTTGATAGGGGTTTAGGGTTGTTTCTTGTTGGGTTTAGTAGTTTTTGTTGTTAGGGTGTTAGTGTTGTTTGTGGTTAGGGGGTTAGTGTTGTTGTTTGTTAGGGGGCTAGGGTTGTTTGTTGTTAAAAGGTTAGGGTTGTTTGTTGTTACAGATTTAGGTTAGTTTCTTGTTAGGGGTTTAGTGTTGTTTGTTGTTAGGGGGTTAGTGTTTGTTGTTAGGGGTTTAATGTTGTTTCTTGTTGAAGTTTAGTGTTTTTTGTTGCTAGGGTGTTAGTGTTGTTTGTTGTTAGGGTTTTAGGGTTGTTTGTTGTTAGGGGTTTAAGGTTGTTTGTTAGGAGGTTAGGGTTGTTTGTTGTTACAGGGTTAGGTTAGTTTCTTGTTAGGGGTTTAGTGTTGTTTGTTGTTAGGGGGTTAGTGTTTGTTGTTAGGGGTTTAGTGTTGTTTCTTGTTGGGGTTTAGTGGTTTTTGTTGTTAGGGTGTTAGTGTTGATAGTTGTTAGGGATTTAGGGTTCTTTGTTGTTAGGGGTTTAAGGTTGTTTCTTGTTAGGAGGTTAGGGTTGTTTGTTGTTACGGGGTTAGGTTAGTTTCTTGTTAGGGGTTTAGTGTGGTTTGTTGTTAGCGGGTTAGTGTTTGCTGTTGCGGTTTAGTGTTGTTTCTTGTTGGGGTTTAGTGGTTTTTGTTGTTAGGGTGTTAGTGTTGATTGTTGTTAGGGGTTTAGGGTTGTTTGTTGTTAGGGGTTTAAGGTTGTTTGTTGTTAGGAGGTTAGGGTTGTTTGTTGTTACGGGGTTAGGTTAGTTTGTTGTTAGGGGTTTAGTGTTGTTTGTTGTTAGGGGGTTAGTGTTTGCTGTTAGGGGTTTAGGGTTGTTTCTTGTTGGGGTTTAGTAGTTTTTGTTGTTAGGGTGTTAGTGTTGTTTGTGGTTAGGGGGTTAGTGTTGTTGTTTTTTAGGGGGTTATTGTTGTTTGTTGTTAGAAGGTTAGGGTTGTTTGTTGTTAGGGGTTTAGGGTTGTTTGTTGTTAGGGGGTTAGGGTTGTTTGTTGTTAGGGGTTTAGAGTAGTTTATTTTTAGGGGGTTAGTGTTGTTTGTTGTTAGGTTGTTAGGATTGTTGTTAGGGGGTTAGTGGTGTTTGTTGTTAGGGGGTTAGTGTTTTTTGTTGTTAGGGGGTTAGTGTTGTTTCTTGTTAGAGAGTTAGGGTTCTTTGTTGTTAGGGGCTTAGGGTTGTTTGTTGTTAGTGGGTTAGAGTAGTTTGTTGTTGGAGGTTAGGGTTGTTTGTTGTTAGGGGGTTAGGGTTGTTGTTAGGTGGTTAGTGTTGTTTCTATTTAGGGGTTTCGGGTGGTTTCTTGTTGCGGTTTAGTGGTGTTTGTTGTTAGGGTGTTAGTGTTGTTTGTGGTTAGGGGGTTAGTGTTGTTTGTATTTAGGGGTTTAGGGTTGTTTCTTGTTGGGCTTTAGTGGTTTTTGTTGTTAGTTTGTTAGTGTTGTTTGTTGCTAGGGGGTTAGTGTTGTTTGTTCTTACGGGGTTAGTGTTGTTTGTGGTTAGGGTGTTAGTGATGTTTGTGGTTAGGGGGTGAGCGTTGTTGGTTGTTAGGGGGTTAGGATTGTTTGTTGTTAGGGGTTTAGGGTTGTTTGTTGTTAGGGGGTTAAGGTTGTTTGTTGTTAGGAGGTTAGGGTTGTTTGTTGTTACAGGGTTAGGTTAGTTTCTTGTTAGGGGTTTAGTGTTGTTTGTTGTTAGGGGGTTAGTGTTTGTTGTTAGGGGTTTAATGTTGTTTCTTGTTGAAGTTTAGTGTTTTTTGTTGCTAGGGTGTTAGTGTTGTTTGTTGTTAGGGTTTTAGGGTTGTTTGTTGTTAGGGGTTTAAGGTTGTTTGTTGTTAGGAGGTTAGGGTTGTTTGTTGTTACAGGGTTAGGTTAGTTTCTTGTTAGGGGTTTAGTGTTGTTTGTTGTTAGGGGGTTAGTGTTTGTTGTTAGGGGTTTAGTGTTGTTTCTTGTTGGGGTTTAGTGGTTTTTGTTGTTAGGGTGTTAGTGTTGATAGTTGTTAGGGATTTAGGGTTCTTTGTTGTTAGGGGTTTAAGGTTGTTTGTTGTTAGGAGGTTAGGGTTGTTTGTTGTTACGGGGTTAGGTTAGTTTCTTGTTAGGGGTTTAGTGTGGTTTGTTGTTAGCGGGTTAGTGTTTGCTGTTGGGGTTTAGTGTTGTTTCTTGTTGGGGTTTAGTGGTTTTTGTTGTTAGGGTGTTAGTGTTGATTGTTGTTAGGGGTTTAGGGTTGTTTGTTGTTAGGGGTTTAAGGTTGTTTGTTGTTAGGAGGTTAGGGTTGTTTGTTGTTACGGGGTTAGGTTAGTTTGTTGTTAGGGGTTTAGTGTTGTTTGTTGTTAGGGGGTTAGTGTTTGCTGTTAGGGGTTTAGGGTTGTTTCTTGTTGGGGTTTAGTAGTTTTTGTTGTTAGGGTGTTAGTGTTGTTTGTGGTTAGGGGGTTAGTGTTGTTGTTTTTTAGGGGGTTATTGTTGTTTGTTGTTAGAAGGTTAGTGTTGTTTGTTGTTAGGGGTTTAGGGTTGTTTGTTGTTAGGGGGTTAGGGTTGTTTGTTGTTAGGGGTTTAGAGTAGTTTATTTTTAGGGGGTTAGTGTTGTTTGTTGTTAGGTTGTTAGGATTGTTGTTAGGGGGTTAGTGGTGTTTGTTGTTAGGGGGTTAGTGTTTTTTGTTGTTACGGGGTTAGTGTTGTTTCTTGTTAGAGAGTTAGGGTTCTTTGTTGTTAGGGGCTTAGGGTTGTTTGTTGTTAGTGGGTTAGAGTAGTTTGTTGTTGGAGGTTAGGGTTGTTTGTTGTTAGGGGGTTAGGGTTGTTGTTAGGTGGTTAGTGTTGTTTCTATTTAGGGGTTTCGGGTTGTTTCTTGTTGCGGTTTAGTGGTGTTTGTTGTTAGGGTGTTAGTGTTGGTTTTGGTTAGGGGGTTAGTGTTGTTTGTATTTAGGGGTTTAGGGTTGTTTCTTGTTGGGCTTTAGTGGTTTTTGTTGTTAGTTTGTTAGTGTTGTTTGTTGCTAGGGGGTTAGTGTTGTTTGTTCTTACGGGGTTAGTGTTGTTTGTGGTTAGGGTGTTAGTGATGTTTGTGGTTAGGGGATGAGCGTTGTTGGTTGTTAGGGGGTTAGGATTGTTTGTTGATAGGGGTTTAGGGTTGTTTTTTGTTAGGGGGTTAAGGTTGTTTGTTGTTAGGAGGTTAGGGTTGTTTGTTGTTACAGGGTTAGGTTAGTTTCTTGTTAGGGGTTTAGTGTTGTTTGTTAGGGGGTTAGTGTTTGTTGTTAGGGGTTTAGTGTTGTTTCTTGTTGGGGTTTAGTGGTTTTTGTTGTTAGAGTGTTAGTGTTGATTGTTGTTAGGGGTTTAGGGTTGTTTGTTGTTAGGGGTTTAAGGTTGTTTGTTGTTAGGAGGTTAGGGTTGTTTGTTGTTACGGGGTTAGGTTAGTTTCTTGTTAGGGGTTTAGTGTTGTTTGTTGTTAGAGGGTTAGTGTTTGTTGTTAGGGGTTTAGGGTTGTTTCTTGTTGGGATTTAGTAGTTTTTGTTGTTAGGGTGTTAGTGTTGTTTGTGGTTAGGGGGTTAGTGTTGTTTGTTCTTACGGGGTTAGTGTTTGTGGTTAGGGTGTTAGTGTTTTTTGTGGTTGGGGTGTGCGTTG
The DNA here is from genome assembly GCF_030014295.1 of Loxodonta africana. Classification (NCBI taxonomy): domain Eukaryota; kingdom Metazoa; phylum Chordata; class Mammalia; order Proboscidea; family Elephantidae; genus Loxodonta; species Loxodonta africana. The sequence continues at coordinate 1,025,978 of NW_026974834.1, forward strand.
TTGGTTGTTAGGGGGTTAGGATTGTTTGTTGTTAGGGGTTTAGGGTTGTTTGTTGTTAGGGGGTTAAGGTTTGTTTGTTGTTAGGAGGTTAGTGTTGTTTGTTGTTACAGGGTTAGGTTAGTTTCTTGTTGGGGTTTAGTGTTGTTTGTTGTTAGGGGGTTAGTGTTTGTTGTTAGGGGTTTAGTGTTGTTTCTTGTTGGGATTTAGTGGTTTTTGTTGTTAGGGTGTTAGTGTTGTTTGTTGTTAGGGGTTTAAGGTTGTTTGTTGTTAGGGGTTTAAGGTTGTTTGTTGTTAGGAGGTTAGGGTTGTTTGTTGTTACGGGGTTAGGTTAGTTTCTTGTTAGGGGTTTAGTGTTTTTTGTTAGGGGGTTAGTGTTGTTTGTTCTTACAGGGTTAGTGTTGTTTGTGCTTAGGGTGTTAGTGTTGTTTGTGGTTAGGGGGTGAGCGTTGTTGGTTGTTAGGGCGTTAGGATTGTTTGTTGTTAGGGGTTTAGTGTTGTTTGTTGTTAGGGGTTTAAGGTTGTTTGTTGTTAAGGGTTTAAGGTTGTTTGTTGTTAGGAGGTTAGGGTTGTTTGTTGTTACGTTGTTAGGTTAGTTTCTTGTTAGGGGTTTAGTGTTGTTTGTTGTTAGGGGGTTAGTGTTTGCTGTTAGGGGTTTAGGGTTGTTTCTTGTTGGGGTTTAGTAGTTTTTGTTGTTAGGGTGTTAGTGTTGTTTGTTGTTAGGGTGTTAGTGTTGTTTGTTCTTACGGGGTTAGTGTTGTTTGTGGTTAGGGTGTTAGTGTTGATTGTGGTTAGGGGTGAGCGTTGTTGGTTGTTAGGGCGTTTGGATTGTTTGTTGTTAGGGGTTTAGGGTTTTTTGTTGTTAGGGGGTTAAGGTTGTTTGTTGTTAGGAGGTTAGGGTTGTTTGTTGTTACAGGGTTAGGTTAGTTTCTTTTTAGGGGTTTAGTGTTGTTTGTTGTTAGGGGGTTAGTGTTTGTTGTTAGGGGTTTAGTGTTGTTTCTTGTTGGGGTTTAGTGGTTTTTCTTGTTAGGGTGTTAGTGTTGTTTGTTGTTAGGGGTTTAGGGTTGTTTGTTGTTAGGGGTTTAAGGTTGTTTGTTGTTAGCAGGTTAGGGTTGTTTGTTGTTACGGGGTTAGGTTAGTTTCTTGTTAGGGGTTTAGTGTTGTTTGTTGTTAGGGGGTTAGTGTTTGTTGTTAGGGGTTTAGTGTTGTTTCTTGTTGGGATTTAGTGGTTTTTGTTGTTAGGGTGTTAGTGTTGTTTGTTGTTAGGGGTTTAAGGTTGTTTGTTGTTAGAGGTTTAAGGTTGTTTGTTGTTAGGAGGTTAGGGTTGTTTGTTGTTAGGAAGTTAGGGTTGTTTGTTGTTACGGGGTTAGGTTAGTTTCTTGTTAGGGGTTTAGTGTTGTTTTTTGTTAGGGGGTTAGTGTTGTTCTTACGGGGTTAGTGTTGTTTGTGCTTAGGGTGTTAGTGTTGTTTGTGGTTAGGGGGTGTGCGTTGTTGGTTGTTAGGGGGTTAGGATTGTTTGTTGTTAGGGGTTTAGGGTTGTTTGTTGTTAGGGGTTTAAGGTTGTTTGTTGTTAGGAGGTTAGGGTTGTTTGTTGTTATGGGGTTAGGTTAGTTTCTTGTTAGGGATTTAGTGTTGTTTGTTGTTAGGGGGTTCGTGTTTGTTGTTAGGGGTTTAGGGTTGTTTCTTGTTGGGGTTTAGTAGTTTTTGTTGTTAGGGTGTTAGTGTTCTTTGTGGTTAGGGGGTTAGTGTTGTTGTTTGTTAGGGGGTTAGGGTTGTTTGTTGTTAGAAGGTTAGGGTTGTTTGTTGTTAGGGGTTTGGGGTTGTTTGTTGTTAGGGGGTTAGAGTAGATTATTTTTAGGGGGTTAGTGTTGTTTGTTGTTAGGTTGTTAGGATTGTTGTTAGGGGGTTAGTGGTGTTTGTTGTTAGGGGGTTAGTGTTTTTTGTTGTTAGGGGGTTAGTGTTGTTTCTCGTTAGAGAGTTAGGGTTCGTTGTTGTTAGGGGCTTAGGGTTGTTTGTTGTTAGTTGGTTAGAGTAGTTTGTTGTTGGAGGTTAGGGTTGTTTGTTGTTAGGGGGTTAGGGTTGTTGTTAGGTGGTTAGTGTTGTTTCTATTTAGGGGTTTCGGGTTGTTTCTTGTTGGGCTTTAGTGGTTTTTGTTGTTAGATTGTTAGTGTTGTTTGTTGTTAGGGGGTTAGTGTTGTTTGTTCTTATGGGGTTAGTGTTGTTTGTGGTTAGTGTGTTAGTGATGTTTGTGGTTAGGGGGTGAGCGTTGTTGGTTGTTAGGGGGTTAGGATTGTTTGTTCTTAGGGGTTTAGGGTTGTTTGTTGTTAGAGGGTTAAGGTTGTTTGTTGTTAGGAGGTTAGGGTTGTTTGTTGTTACAGGGTTAGGTTAGTTTCTTGTTAGGGGTTTAGTGTTGTTTGTTGTTAGGGGGTTAGTGTTTGTTGATAGGGGTTTAGGGTTGTTTCTTGTTGGGTTTAGTAGTTTTTGTTGTTAGGGTGTTAGTGTTGTTTGTGGTTAGGGGGTTAGTGTTGTTGTTTGTTAGGGGGCTAGGGTTGTTTGTTGTTAAAAGGTTAGGGTTGTTTGTTGTTACAGATTTAGGTTAGTTTCTTGTTAGGGGTTTAGTGTTGTTTGTTGTTAGGGGGTTAGTGTTTGTTGTTAGGGGTTTAATGTTGTTTCTTGTTGAAGTTTAGTGTTTTTTGTTGCTAGGGTGTTAGTGTTGTTTGTTGTTAGGGTTTTAGGGTTGTTTGTTGTTAGGGGTTTAAGGTTGTTTGTTGTTAGGAGGTTAGGGTTGTTTGTTGTTACAGGGTTAGGTTAGTTTCTTGTTAGGGGTTTAGTGTTGTTTGTTGTTAGGGGGTTAGTGTTTGTTGTTAGGGGTTTAGTGTTGTTTCTAGTTGGGGTTTAGTGGTTTTTGTTGTTAGGGTGTTAGTGTTGATAGTTGTTAGGGGTTTAGGGTTGTTTGTTGCTAGGGGTTTAAGGTTGTTTGTTGTTAGGAGGTTAGGGTTGTTTGTTGTTACGGGGTTAGGTTAGTTTCTTGTTAGGGGTTTAGTGTGGTTTGTTGTTAGGGGGTTAGTGTTTGTTGTTAGGGGTTTAGGGTTGTTTCTTGTTGGGGTTTAGTAGTTTTTGTTGTTGGGGTGTTAGTGTTGTTTGTTGTTAGGGGGTTAGTGTTGTTTGTTCTTACGGGGTTAGTGTTGTTTGTGGTTAGGGTGTTAGTGTTGTTTGTGGTTAGGGGGTGAGCGTTGTTGGTTGTTAGGGCGTTAGGATTGTTTGTTGTTAGGGGTTTAGGTTTGTTTGTTGTTAGGGGGTTAAGGTTGTTGGTTTTTAGGAGGTTAGGGTTGTTTGTTGTTACAGGGTTAGGTTAGTTTCTTGTTAGGGGTTTAGTGTTGTTTGTTGTTAGGGGGTTAGTGTTTGTTGTTGGGGTTTAGGGTTGTTTCTTGTTGGGGTTTAGTAGTTTTTGTTGTTAGGGTGTTAGTGTTGTTTGTGGTTAGGGGGTTAGTGTTGTTTGTTCTTACGGGGTTAGTGTTGTTTGTGGTTAGGGTGTTAGTGTTTTTTGTGGTTGGGGGTGAGCGTTGTTGGTTGTTAGGGGGTTAGGATTGTTTGTTGTTAGGGGTTTAGGGTTGTTTGTTGTTAGGGGGTTAATGTTTGTTTGTTGTTAGGAGGTTAGTGTTGTTTGTTGTTACAGGGTTAGGTTAGTTTCTTGTTAGGGGTTTAGTGTTGTTTGTTGTTAGGGGGTTAGTGTTTGTTGTTAGGGGTTTAGTGTTGTTTCTTGTTGGGGTTTAGTGGTTTTTGTTGTTAGGGTGTTAGTGTTGTTTGTTGTTAGGGGTTTAGGGTTGTTTGTTGTTAGGGGTTTAAGGTTGTTTGTTGTTAGCAGGTTAGGGTTGTTTGTTGTTACGGGGTTAGGTTAGTTTCTTGTTAGGGGTTTAGTGTTGTTTGTTGTTAGGGGGTTAGTTTTTGTTGTTAGGGGTTTAGGGTTGTTTCTTGTTGGGGTTTAGTAGTTTTTGTTGTTAGGATGTTAGTGTGGTTTGTGGTTAGGGGGTTAGTGTTGTTGTTTGTTAGGGGGTTAGGGTTGTTTGTTGTTAGAAGGTTAGGGTTGTTTGTTGTTAGGGGTTTAGGGTTGTTTGTTGTTAGGGGGTTAGGGTTGTTTGTTGTTAGGGGTTTAGAGTAGTTTATTTTTAGGGGGTTAGTGTTGTTTTTTGTTAGGTTGTTAGGATTGTTGTTAGGGGGTTAGTGGTGTTTGTTGTTAGGGGGTTAGTGTTTTTTGTTGTTAGGGGGTTAGTGTTGTTTCTTGTTAGAGAGTTAGGGTTCTTTGTTGTTAGGGGCTTAGGGTTGTTTGTTGTTAGTTGGTTAGAGTAGTTTGTTGTTGGAGGTTAGGGTTGTTTGTTGTTAGGGGGTTAGGGTTGTTGTTAGGTGGTTAGTGTTGTTTCTATTTAGGGGTTTCGGGTTGTTTCTTGTTGCAGTTTAGTGGTGTTTGTTGTTAGGGTGTTAGTGTTGTTTGTGGTTAGGGGGTTAGTGTTGTTTGTATTTAGGGGTTTAGGGTTGTTTCTTGTTGGGCTTTAGTGGTTTTTGTTGTTAGTTTGTTAGTGTTGTTTGTTGCTAGGGGGTTAGTGTTGTTTGTTCTTACGGGGTTAGTGTTGTTTGTGGTTAGGGTGTTAGTGATGTTTGTGGTTAGGGGGTGAGCGTTGTTGGTTGTTACGGGGTTAGGATTGTTTGTTGTTAGGGGTTTAGGGTTGTTTTTTGTTAGGGGGTTAAGGCTGTTTGTTGTTAGGAGGTTAGGGTTGTTTGTTGTTACAGGGTTAGGTTAGTTTCTTGTTAGGGGTTTAGTGTTGTTTGTTGTTAGGGGGTTAGTGTTTGTTGTTAGGGGTTTAGTGTTGTTTCTTGTTGGGGTTTAGTGGTTTTTGTTGTTAGAGTGTTAGTGTTGATTGTTGTTAGGGGTTTAGGGTTGTTTGTTGTTAGGGGTTTAAGGTTGTTTGTTGTTAGGAGGTTAGGGTTGTTTGTTGTTACGGGGTTAGGTTAGTTTCTTGTTAGGGGTTTAGTGTTGTTTGTTGTTAGGGGGTTAGTGTTTGTTGTTGGGGTTTAGGGTTGTTTCTTGTTGGGGTTTAGTAGTTTTTGTTGTTAGGCTGTTAGTGTTGTTTGTTGTTAGGGGGTTAGTGTTGTTTGTTCTTACGGGGTTAGTGTTGTTTGTGGTTAGGGTGTTAGTGTTGTTTGTGGTTAGGGGGTGTGCGTTGTTGGTTGTTGGGGGTTAGGATTGTTTGTTGTTAGGGGTTTAGGGTTGTTTGTTGTTAGGGGGTTAAGGTTTGTTTGTTGTTAGGAGGTTAGTGTTGTTTGTTGTTACAGGGTTAGGTTAGTTTTTGTTAGGGGTTTAGTGTTGTTTGTTGTTAGGGGGTTAGTGTTTGTTGTTAGGGGGTTAGTGTTGTTTCTTGTTGGGGTTTATTGGTTTTTGTTGTTAGGGTGTTAGTGTTGTTTGTTGTTAGGGGTTTAAGGTTGTTTGTTGTTAGGAGGTTAGGGTTGTTTGTTGTTACGGGGTTAGCTTAGTTTCTTGTTAGGGGTTTAGTGTTTGTTGTTAGAGGGTTAGTGTTTGTTGTTAGGGGTTTAGGGTTGTTTCTTGTTGGGATTTAGTAGTTTTTGTTGTTAGATTGTTAGTGTTGTTTGTGGTTAGGGGGTTAGTGTTTGTTCTTACGGGGTTAGTGTTGTTTGTGGTTAGGGTGTTAGTGTTGTTTGTGGTTAGGGGGTGTGCGTTGTTGGTTGTTGGGGGTTAGGATTGTTTGTTGTTAGGGGTTTAGGGTTGTTTGTTGTTAGGGGGTTAAGGTTTGTTTGTTGTTAGGAGGTTAGTGTTGTTTGTTGTTACAGGGTTAGGTTAGTTTCTTGTTAGGGGTTTAGTGTTGTTTGTTGTTAGGGGTTAGTGTTTGTTCTTAGGGGTTTAGTGTTGTTTCTTGTTGGGGTTTAGTGGTTTCTGTTGTTAGGGTGTTAGTGTTGTTTGTTGTTAGAGGTTGAAGGTTGTTTGTTGTTAGGGGTTTAAGGTTGTTTGTTGTTAGGAGGTTAGGGTTGTTTGTTGTTACGGGGTTAGGTTAGTTTCTTGTTAGGGGTTTAGTGTTGTTTGTTGTTAGGGGGTTAGTGTTTGTTGTTAGGGGTTTAGGGTTGTTTCTTGTTGGGTATAGTAGTTTTTGTTGTTAGGGTGTTAGTGTTGTTTGTTGTTAGGGGGTTAGTGTTGTTTGTTCTTACGGGGTTAGTGTTGTTTGTGGTTAGGGTGTTAGTGTTGTTTGTGGTTAGGGGGTGAGCGTTGTTGGTTGTTAGGGCCTTAGGATTGTTTGTTGTTAGGGGTTTAGGGTTGTTTTTTGTTAGGGGGTTAAGGTTGTTTGTTGTTAGGATGTTAGGTTTGTTTGTTACAGGGTTAGGTTAGTTTCTTGTTAGGGGTTTAGTGTTGTTTGTTGTTGGGGGTTAGTGTTTGTTGTTAGGGGTTTAGTGTTGTTTCTTGTTGGGGTTTAGTGCTTTTTGTTGTTAGGGTGTTAGTGTTGTTTGTTGTTAGGAGTTTAAGGTTGTTTGTTGTTAGGAGGTTAGGGTTGTTTGTTGTTACGGGTATAGGTTAGTTTCTTGTTAGGGGTTTTGTGTTGTTTGTTGTTAGGGGGTTAGTGTTTGTTGTTAGGGGTTTAGGGTTGTTTCTTGTTGGGGTTTAGTAGTTTTTGTTGTTAGGGTGTTAGTGTTTTTTGTGGTTAGGGGGTTAGTGTTGTTGTTTGTTAGGGAGTTAGGGTTGTTTGTTGTTAGGGGGTTAGGGTTGTTTGTTGTTACGGGGTTAGGTTAGTTTCTTGTTAGGGGTTTAGTGTTGTTTGTTGTTAGGGGGTTAGTGTTGTTTGTTCTTACGGGGTTAGTGTTGTTTGTGGTTCGCTTGTTAGTGTTTTTTGTGGTTGGGGGTGTGCGTTGTTGGTTGTTAGGGGGTTAGGATTGTTTGTTGTTAGGGGTTTAGGGTTGTTTGTTGTTAGGGGGTTAAGGTATGTTTGATGTTAGGAGGTTAGTGTTGTTTGTTGTTACAGGGTTAGGTTAGTTTCTTGTTGGGGTTTAGTGTTGTTTGTTGTTAGGGGGTTAGTGTTTGTTGTTAGGGGTTTAGTGTTGTTTCTTGCTGGGATTTAGTGGTTTTTGTTGTTAGGGTGTTAGTGTTGTTTGTTGTTAGGGGTTTAAGGTTGTTTGTTGTTAGGGGTTTAAGGTTGTTTGTTGTTAGGAGGTTAGGGTTGTTTGTTGTTACGGGGTTAGGTTAGTTTCTTGTTAGGGGTTTAGTGTTGTTTTTTGTTAGGGGGTTAGTGTTGTTTGTTCTTACGGGGTTAGTGTTGTTTGTGCTTAGGGTGTTAGTGTTGTTTGTGGTTAGGGGGTGAGCGTTGTTGGTTGTTAGGGCGTTAGGATTGTTTGTTGTTAGGGGTTTAGGGTTGTTTGTTGTTAGGGGTTTAAGGTTGTTTGTTGTTAGGAGGTTAGGGTTGTTTGTTGTTATGGGGTTAGGTTAGTTTCTTGTTAGGGGTTTAGTGTTGTTTGTTGTTAGGGGGTTCGTGTTTGTTGTTAGGGGTTTAGGGTTGTTTCTTTTTGGGGTTTAGTAGATTTTGTTGTTAGGGTGTTATTGTTCTTTGTGGTTAGGGGGTTAGTGTTGTTGTTTGTTAGGGGGTTAGGGTTGTTTGTTGTTAGAAGGTTAGGGTTTGTTGTTCGGGGTTTAGGGTTGTTTGTTGTTAGGGGGTTAGGGTTGTTTGTTGTTAGGGGTTTAGAGTAGATTATTTTTAGGGGGTTAGTGTTGTTTGTTGTTAGGTTGTTAGGATTGTTGTTAGGGGGTTAGTGGTGTTTGTTGTTAGGGGGTTAGTGTTTTTTGTTGTTAGGGGGTTAGTGTTGTTTCTTGTTAGAGAGTTAGGGTTCTTTGTTGTTAGGGGCTTAGGGTTGTTTGTTGTTAGTTGGTTAGAGTAGTTTGTTGTTGGAGGTTAGGGTTGTTTGTTGTTAGGGGGTTAGGGTTGTTGTTAGGTGGTTACTGTTGTTTCTATTTAGGGGTTTCGGGTTGTTTCTTGTTGCGGTTTAGTGGTTTTTGTTGTTAGGGTGTTAGTGTTGTTTGTGGTTAGGGGGTTAGTGTTGTTTGTATTTAGGGGTTTAGGGTTGTTTCTTGTTGGGGTTTAGTGGTTTTTGTTGTTAGATTGTTAGTGTTGTTTGTTGTTAGGGGGTTAGTGTTGTTTGTTCTTATGGGGTTAGTGTTGTTTGTGGTTAGGGTGTTAGTGATGATTGTGGTTAGGGGGTGAGCGTTGTTGGTTGTTAGGGGGTTAGGATTGTTTGTTGTTAGGGGTTTAGGGTTGTTTGTTGTTACGGGGTTAAGGTTGTTTGTTGTTAGGAGGTTAGGGTTGTTTGTTGTTACAGGGTTAGGTTAGTTTCTTGTTAGGGGTTTAGTGTTGTTTGTTGTTAGGGGGTTAGTGTTTGTTGATAGGGGTTTAGGGTTGTTTCTTGTTGGGTTTAGTAGTTTTTGTTGTTAGGGTGTTAGTGTTGTTTGTGGTTAGGGTTTTAGTGTTGTTGTTTGTTAGGGGGCTAGGGTTGTTTGTTGTTAAAAGGTTAGGGTTGTTTGTTGTTACAGATTTAGGTTAGTTTCTTGTTAGGGGTTTAGTGTTGTTTGTTGTTAGGGGGTTAGTGTTTGTTGTTAGGGGTTTAATGTTGTTTCTTGTTGAAGTTTAGTGTTTTTTGTTGCTAGGGTGTTAGTGTTGTTTGTTGTTAGGGTTTTAGGGTTGTTTGTTGTTAGGGGTTTAAGGTTGTTTGTTGTTAGGAGGTTAGGGTTGTTTGTTGTTACAGGGTTAGGTTAGTTTCTTGTTAGGGGTTTAGTGTTGTTTGTTGTTAGAGGGTAAGTGTTTGTTGTTAGGGGTTTAGTGTTGTTTCTTGTTGGGGTTTAGTGGTTTTTGTTGTTAGGGTGTTAGTGTTGATAGTTGTTAGGGGTTTAGGGTTGTTTGTTGTTAGGGGTTTAAGGTTGTTTGTTGTTAGGAGGTTAGGGTTGTTTGTTGTTACGGGGTTAGGTTAGTTTCTTGTTAGGGGTTTAGTGTGGTTTGTTGTTAGGGGGTTAGTGTTTGTTGTTAGGGGTTTAGTGTTGTTTCTTGTTGGGGTTTAGTAGTTTTTGTTGTTAGGGTGTTAGTGTTGTTTGTTGTTAGGGGGTTAGTGTTGTTTGTTCTTACGTGGTTAGTGTTGTTTGTGGTTAGGGTGTTAGTGTTGTTTGTGGTTAGGGTGTGAGCGTTGTTGGTTGTTAGGGCGTTAGGATTGTTTGTTGTTAGGGGTTTAGGTTTGTTTGTTGTTAGGGGGTTAAGGTTGTTGGTTTTTAGGAGGTTAGGGTTGTTTGTTGTTTCAGGGTTAGGTTAGTTTCTTGTTAGGGGTTTAGTGTTGTTTGTTGTTAGGGGGTTAGTGTTTGTTGTTGGGGTTTAGGGTTGTTTCTTGTTGGGGTTTAGTAGTTTTTGTTGTTAGGGTGTTAGTGTTCTTTGTGGTTAGGGGGTTAGTGTTGTTTGTTCTTACGGGGTTAGTGTTGTTTGTGGTTAGGGTGTTAGTGTTTTTTGTGGTTTGGGGTGAGCGTTGTTGGTTGTTAGGGGGTTAGGATTGTTTGTTGTTAGGGGTTTAGGGTTGTTTGTTGTTAGGGGGTTAATGTTTGTTTGTTGTTAGGAGGTTAGTGTTGTTTGTTGTTACAGGGTTAGGTTAGTTTCTTGTTAGGGGTTTAGTGTTGTTTGTTGTTAGGGGGTTAGTGTTTGTTGTTAGGGGTTTAGTGTTGTTTCTTGTTGGGGTTTAGTGGTTTTTGTTGTTAGGGTGTTAGTGTTGTTTGTTGTTAGGGGTTTAGGGTTGTTTGTTGTTAGGGGTTTAAGGTTGTTTGTTGTTAGCAGGTTAGGGTTGTTTGTTGTTACGGGGTTAGGTTAGTTTCTTGTTAGGGGTTTAGTGTTGTTTGTTGTTAGGGGGTTAGTTTTTGTTGTTAGGGGTTTAGGGTTGTTTCTTGTTGGGGTTTAGTAGTTTTTGTTGTTAGGATGTTAGTGTTGTTTGTGGTTAGGGGGTTAGTGTTGTTGTTTGTTAGGGGGTTAGGGTTGTTTGTTGTTAGAAGGTTAGGGTTGTTTGTTGTTAGGGGTTTAGGGTTGTTTGTTGTTAGGGGGTTAGGGTTGTTTGTTGTTAGGGGTTTAGAGTAGTTTATTTTTAGGGGGTTAGTGTTGTTTGTTGTTAGGTTGTTAGGATTGTTGTTAGGGGGTTAGTGGTGTTTGTTGTTAGGGGGTTAGTGTTTTTTGTTGTTAGGGGGTTAGTGTTGTTTCTTGTTAGAGAGTTAGGTTTCTTTGTTGTTAGGGGCTTAGGGTTGTTTGTTGTTAGTTGGTTAGAGTAGTTTGTTGTTGGAGGTTAGGGTTGTTTGTTGTTAGGGGGTTAGGGTTGTTGTTAGGTGGTTAGTGTTGTTTCTATTTAGGGGTTTCGGGTTGCTTCTTGTTGCGGTTTAGTGGTTTTTGTTGTTAGGGTGTTAGTGTTGTTTGTGGTTAGGGGGTTAGTGTTGTTTCTATTTAGAGGTTTAGGGTTGTTTCTTGTTGGGCTTTAGTGGTTTTTGTTGTTAGGGTGTTAGTGTTGTTTGTTGTTAGGGGGTTAGTGTTGTTTGTTGTTACGGGGTTAGTGTTGTTTGTGGTTAGGGTGTTAGTGATGTTTGTGGTTAGGGGGTGAGCGTTGTTGGTTGTTAGGGGGTTAGGATTGTTTGTTGTTAGGGGTTTAGGGCTGTTTGTTGTTAGGGGGTTAAGGTTGTTTGTTGTTAGGATGTTAGGGTTGTTTGTTGTTACAGGGTTAGGTTAGTTTCTTGTTCGGGGTTTAGTGTTGTTTGTTGTTAGGGGGTTAGTGTTTGTTGTTAGGGGTTTAGTGTTGTTTCTTGTTGGGGTTTAGTGGTTTTTGTTGTTAGGGTGTTAGTGTTGATTGTTGTTAGGGGTTTAGGGTTGTTTGTTGTTAGGGGTTTAAGGTTGTTTGTTGTTAGGAGGTTAGGGTTGTTTTTTGTTACGGGGTTAGGTTAGTTTCTTGTTAGGGGTTTAGTGTTGTTTGTTGTTAGGGGTTAGTGTTTGTTGTTAGGGGTTTAGTGTTGTTTCTTGTTGGGGTTTAGTGGTTTTTGTTGTTAGGGTGTTAGTGTTGATATTTGTTAGGGGTTTTTGGGTTGTTTGTTGTTAGGGGTTTAAGGTTGTTTGTTGTTAGGAGGTTAGAGTTGTTTGTTGTTGCGGGGTTAGGTTAGTTTCTTGTTAGGGGTTTAGTGTTGTTTGTTGTTAGGGGGTTAGTGTTTGTTGTTAGGGGTTTAGGGTTGTTTCTTGTTGGGGTTTAGTAGTTTTTGTTGTTAGGGTGTTAGTGTTGTTTGTTGTTAGGGGGTTAGTGTTGTTTGTTCTTACGGGGTTAGTGTTGTTTGTGGTTAGGGTGTTAGTGTTGATAGTTGTTAGGGGTTTAGGGTTGTTTGTTGTTAGGGGTTTAGGGTTGTTTGTTGTTAGGGGGTTAAGGTTGTTTGTTGTTAGGAGGTTAGGGTTGTTTGTTGTTACAGGGTTAGGTTAGTTTCTTGTTAGGGGTTTAGTGTTGTTTTTTGTTAGGGGGTTAGCGTTGTTTGTTCTTACGGGGTTAGTGTTGTTTGTGCTTAGGGTGTTAGTGTTGTTTGCGGTTAGGGGGTGAGCGTTGTTGGTTGTTAGGGCGTTAGGATTGTTTGTTGTTAGGGGTTTAGGGTTGTTTGTTGTTAGGGGTTTAAGGTTGTTTGTTGTTAGGAGGTTAGGGTTGTTTGTTGTTATGGGGTTAGGTTAGTTTCTTGTTAGGGGTTTAGTGTTGTTTGTTGTTAGGGGGTTCGTGTTTGTTGTTAGGGGTTTAGGGTTGTTTCTTGTTGGGGTTTAGTAGTTTTTGTTGTTAGGGTGTTAGTGTTCTTTGTGGTTAGGGGGTTAGTGTTGTTGTTTGTTAGGGGGTTAGGGTTGTTTGTTGTTAGAAGGTTAGGGTTGTTTGTTGTTGGGGTTTAGGGTTGTTTCTTGTTAGGGGGTTAGAGTAGATTATTTTTAGGGGGTTAGTGTTGTTTGTTGTTAGGTTGTTAGGATTGTTGTTAGGGGGTTAGTGGTGTTTGTTGTTAGGGGGTTAGTGTTTTTTGTTGTTAGGGGGTTAGTGTTGTTTCTTGTTAGAGAGTTAGGGTTCTTTGTTGTTAGGGGCTTAGGGTTGTTTGTTGTTAGTGGGTTAGAGTAGTTTGTTGTTGGAGGTTAGGGTTGTTTGTTGTTAGGGGGTTAGGGTTGTTGTTAGGTGGTTAGTGTTGTTTCTATTTAGGGGTTTCGGGTTGTTTCTTGTTGCTGTTTAGTGGTTTTTGTTGTTAGGGTGTTAGTGTTGTTTGTGGTTAGGGGGTTAGTGTTGTTTGTATTTAGGGGTTTAGGGTTGTTTCTTGTTGGGCTTTAGTGGTTTTTGTTGTTAGATTGTTAGTGTTGTTTGTTGTTAGGGGTTAGTGTTGTTTGTTCTTATGGGGTTAGTGTTGTTTGTGGTTAGTGTGTTAGTGATGTTTGTGGTTCGGGGGTGAGCGTTGTTGGTTGTTAGGGGGTTAAGATTGTTTGTTGTTAGGGGTTTAGGGTTGTTTGTTGTTAGGGGGTTAAGGTTGTTTGTTGTTAGGAGGTTAGGGTTGTTTGTTGTTACAGGGTTAGGTTAGTTTCTTGTTAGGGGTTTAGTGTTGTTTGTTGTTAGGGGGTTAGTGTTTGTTGATAGGGGTTTAGGGTTGTTTCTTGTTGTGTTTAGTAGTTTTTGTTGTTAGGGTGTTAGTGTTGTTTGTGGTTAGGGGGTTAGTGTTGTTGTTTGTTAGGGGGCTAGGGTTGTTTGTTGTTAAAAGGTTAGGGTTGTTTGTTGTTCCACATTTAGGTTAGTTTCTTGTTAGGGGTTTAGTGTTGTTTGTTGTTAGGGGGTTAGTGTTTGTTGTTAGGGGTTTAATGTTGTTTCTTGTTGAAGTTTAGTGTTTTTTGTTGCTAGGGTGTTAGTGTTGTTTGTTGTTAGGGTTTTAGGGTTGTTTGTTGTTAGGGGTTTAAGGTTGTTTGTTGTTAGGAGGTTAGGGTTGTTTGTTGTTACAGGGTTAGGTTAGTTTCTTGTTAGGGGTTTAGTGTTGTTTGTTGTTAGGGGGTTAGTGTTGTTTGTTGTTACGGGGTTAGTGTTTCTGTGGTTAGGGTGTTAGTGATGTTTCTGGTTAGGGGGTGAGCGTTGTTGGTTGTTAGGGGGTTAGGATTGTTTGTTGTTAGGGGTTTAGGGTTGTTTGTTGTTAGGGGGTTAAGGTTGTTTGTTGTTAGGAGGTTAGGGTTGTTTGTTGTTACAGGGTTAGGTTAGTTTCTTGTTAGTGGTTTAGTGTTGTTTGTTGTTAGGGGGTTAGTGTTTGTTGTTAGGGGTTTAGTGTTGTTTCTTGTTGGGGTTTAGTGGTTTTTGTTGTTAGTGTGTTAGTGTTGTTTGTTGTTAGGGGTTTAAGGTTGTTTGTTGTTAGGGGTTTAAGGTTGTTTGTTGTTAGGGGTTTAAGGTTGTTTGTTGTTAGGAGGTTAGGGTTGTTTGTTGTTACGGGGTTAGGTTAGTTTCTTGTTAGGGGTTTAGTGTTGTTTGTTGTTAGGGGGTTAGTGTTTGCTGTTAGGGGTTTAGGGTTGTTTCTTGTTGGGGTTTAGTAGTTTTTGTTGTTACGGTGTTAGTGTTGTTTGTTGTTAGGGGGTTAGTGTTGTTTGTTCTTACGGGGTTAGTGTTGTTTGTGGTTAGGGTGTTAGTGTTTTTTGTGGTTGGGGGTGAGCGTTGTTGGTTGTTAGGGGTTTAGGATTGTTTGTTGTTAGGGGTTTAGGGTTGTTTGTTGTTAGGGGGTTAATGTTTGTTTGTTGTTAGGAGGTTAGTGTTGTTTGTTGTTACAGGGTTAGGTTAGTTTCTTGTTAGGGGTTTAGTGTTTGTTGTTAGGGGGTTAGTGTTTGTTGTTAGGGGTTTAGTGTTGTTTCTTGTTGGGGTTTAGTGGTTTTTGTTGTTAGGGTGTTAGTGTTGTTTGTTGTTAGGGGTTTAGGGTTGTTTGTTGTTAGGGGTTTAAGGTTGTTTGTTGTTAGCAGGTTAGGGTTGTTTGTTGTTACGGGGTTAGGTTAGTTTCTCGTTAGGGGTTTAGTGTTGTTTGTTGTTAGGGGGTTAGTTTTTGTTGTTAGGGGATAGGGTTGTTTCTTGTTGGGGTTTAGTAGTTTTTGTTGATAGGATGTTAGTGTTGTTTGTGGTTAGGGGGTTAGTGTTGTTTGTTAGGGGGTTAGGGTTGTTTGTTGTTAGAAGTTTAGGGTTGTTTGTTGTTAGGGGTTTAGGGTTGTTTGCTGTTAGGGGGTTAGGGTTGTTTGTTGTTAGGGGCTTAGGGTTGTTTGTTGTTAGTTGGTTAGAGTAGTTTGTGGTTGGAGGTTAGGGTTGTTTGTTGATAGGGGGTTAGGGTAGTTGTTAGGTGGTTAGTGTTGTTTCTATTTAGGGGTTTCGGGTTGTTCCTTGTTGAGGTTTAGTGGTTTTTGTTGTTAGGGTGTTAGTGTTGTTTGTGGTTAGGGGGTTAGTGTTGTTTGTATTTAGGGGTTTAGGGTTGTTTCTTGTTGGGCTTTAGTGGTTTTTGTTGTTAGGGTGTTAGTGTTGTTTGTTGTTAGGGGTTTAGTGTTGTTTCTTGTTGGGGTTTATTGGTTTTTGTTGTTAGGGTGTTAGTGTTGTTTGTTGTTAGGGGTTTAAGGTTGTTTGTTGTTAGGAGGTTAGTGTTGTTTGTTGTTACAGGGTTAGGTTAGTTTCTTGTTAGGGGTTTAGTGTTGTTTGTTGTTAGGGGGTTAGTGTTTGTTGTTAGGGGTTTAGTGTTGTTTCTTGTTGGGGTTTAGTGGTTTCTGTTGTTAGGGTGTTACTGTTGTTTGTTGTTAGGGGTTTAAGGTTGTTTGTTGTTAGGGGTTTAAGGTTGTTTGTTGTTAGGAGGTTAGGGTTGTTTGTTGTTACGGGGTTAGGTTAGTTTCTTGTTAGGGGTTTAGTGTTGTTTGTTGTTAGGGGGTTAGTGTTTGTTGTTAGGGGTTTAGGGTTGTTTCTTGTTGGGGTATGGTAGTTTTTGTTGTTAGGGTGTTAGTGTTGTTTGTGGTTAGGGGGTTAGTGTTGTTTGTTCTTACGGGGTTAGTGTTGTTTGTGGTTAGGGTGTTAGTGTTGTTTGTGGTTAGGGGGTGAGCGTTGTTGGTTGTTAGGGCATTAGGATTGTTTGTTGTTAGGGGTTTAGGGTTGTTTTTTGTTAGGGGGTTAAGGTTGTTTGTTGTTAGGATGTTAGGGTTGTTTGTTGCAGGGTTAGGTTAGTTTCTTGTTAGGGGTTTAGTGTTTTTTGTTGTTGGGCGTTAGTGTTTGTTGTTGGGGGTTTAGTGTTGTTTCTTGTTGGGGTTTAGTGTTTTTTGTTGTTAGGGTGTTAGTGTTGTTTGTTGTTAGGGGTTTAATGTTGTTTGTTGTTAGGAGGTTAGGGTTGTTTGTTGTTACGGGGTTAGGTTAGTTTCTTGTTAGGGGTTTAGTGTTGTTTGTTGTTAGGGGGTTAGTGTTTGTTGTTAGGGGTTTAGGGTTGTTTCTTGTTGGGGTTTAGTAGTTTTTGTTGTTAGGTTGTTAGTGTTTTTTGTGGTTAGGGGGTTAGTGTTGTTGATTGTTAGGGGGTTAGGGTTGTTTGTTGTTAGGGGGTTAGGGTTGTTTGTTGTTACGGGGTTAGGTTAGTTTCTTGTTAGGGGTTTAGTGTTGTTTGTTGTTAGGGGGTTAGTGTTTGTTGTTAGGGGTTTAGGGTTGTTTCTTGTTGGGGTTTAGTAGTTTTTTTTTTACGGTGTTAGTGTTGTTTGTGGTTAGGGGGTTAGTGTTTTTGTTTGTTAGGGGGTTAGGGTTGTTTGTTGTTAGAAGGTTAGGGTTGTTTGTTGTTAGGGGTTTAGGGTTGTTTGTTGTTAGGGGGTTAGGGTTGTTTGTTGTTAGGGGTTTAGAGTAGTTTATTTTTAGGGGGTTAGTGTTGTTTGTTGTTAGGTTGTTAGGATTGTTGTTAGGGGGTTAGTGGTGTTTGTTGTTAGGGGGTAGTGTTTTTTGTTGTTAGGGGGTTAGTGTTGTTTCTTGTTAGAGAGTTAGGGTTCTTTGTTGTTAGGGGTTTAGGGTTGTTTGTTGTTAGTTGGTTAGAGTAGTTTGTTGTTGGAGGTTAGGGTTGTTTGTTGTTAGGGGGTTAGGGTTGTTGTTAGGTGGTTAGTGTTGTTTCTATTTAGGGGTTTCGGGTTGTTTCTTGTTGCGGTTTAGTGGTTTTTGTTGTTGGGGTGTTAGTGTTGTTTGTGGTTAGGGGGTTAGTGTTGTTTGTATTTAGGGGTTTAGGGTTGTTTCTTGTTGGGGTTTAGTAGTTTTTGTTGTTAGGGTGTTAGTGTTGTTTGTGGTTAGGGGCTTAGTGTTGTTTGTTGTTAGGAGGTTAGGGTTGTTTGTTGTTACGGGGTTAGGTTAGTTTCTTGTTAGGGGTTTAGTGTTGTTTGTTGTTAGGGGGTTAGTGTTTGTTGTTAGGGGTTTAGGGTTGTTTCTTGTTGGGGTATGGTAGTTTTTGTTGTTAGGGTGTTAGTGTTGTTTGTGGTTAGGGGGTTAGTGTTGTTTGTTCTTACGGGGTTAGTGTTGTTTGTGGTTAGGGTGTTAGTGTTGTTTGTGGTTAGGGGGTGAGCGTTGTTGGTTGTTAGGGCATTAGGATTGTTTGTTGTTAGGGGTTTAGGGTTGTTTTTTGTTAGGGGGTTAAGGTTGTTTGTTGTTAGGATGTTAGGGTTGTTTGTTGCAGGGTTAGGTTAGTTTCTTGTTAGGGGTTTAGTGTTTTTTGTTGTTGGGCGTTAGTGTTTGTTGTTGGGGGTTTAGTGTTGTTTCTTGTTGGGGTTTAGTGTTTTTTGTTGTTAGGGTGTTAGTGTTGTTTGTTGTTAGGGGTTTAATGTTGTTTGTTGTTAGGAGGTTAGGGTTGTTTGTTGTTACGGGGTTAGGTTAGTTTCTTGTTAGGGGTTTAGTGTTGTTTGTTGTTAGGGGGTTAGTGTTTGTTGTTAGGGGTTTAGGGTTGTTTCTTGTTGGGGTTTAGTAGTTTTTGTTGTTAGGTTGTTAGTGTTTTTTGTGGTTAGGGGGTTAGTGTTGTTGATTGTTAGGGGGTTAGGGTTGTTTGTTGTTAGGGGGTTAGGGTTGTTTGTTGTTACGGGGTTAGGTTAGTTTCTTGTTAGGGGTTTAGTGTTGTTTGTTGTTAGGGGGTTAGTGTTTGTTGTTAGGGGTTTAGGGTTGTTTCTTGTTGGGGTTTAGTAGTTTTTTTTTTACGGTGTTAGTGTTGTTTGTGGTTAGGGGGTTAGTGTTTTTGTTTGTTAGGGGGTTAGGGTTGTTTGTTGTTAGAAGGTTAGGGTTGTTTGTTGTTAGGGGTTTAGGGTTGTTTGTTGTTAGGGGGTTAGGGTTGTTTGTTGTTAGGGGGTTAGAGTAGTTTATTTTTAGGGGGTTAGTGTTGTTTGTTGTTAGGTTGTTAGGATTGTTGTTAGGGGGTTAGTGGTGTTTGTTGTTAGGGGGTAGTGTTTTTTGTTGTTAGGGGGTTAGTGTTGTTTCTTGTTAGAGAGTTAGGGTTCTTTGTTGTTAGGGGTTTAGGGTTGTTTGTTGTTAGTTGGTTAGAGTAGTTTGTTGTTGGAGGTTAGGGTTGTTTGTTGTTAGGGGGTTAGGGTTGTTGTTAGGTGGTTAGTGTTGTTTCTATTTAGGGGTTTCGGGTGGTTTCTTGTTGCGGTTTAGTGGTTTTTGTTGTTGGGGTGTTAGTGTTGTTTGTGGTTAGGGGGTTAGTGTTGTTTGTATTTAGGGGTTTAGGGTTGGTTCTTGTTGGGGTTTAGTAGTTTTTGTTGTTAGG
This sequence comes from Loxodonta africana, assembly GCF_030014295.1. NCBI lineage: Eukaryota > Metazoa > Chordata > Mammalia > Proboscidea > Elephantidae > Loxodonta > Loxodonta africana. The sequence goes on from NW_026974834.1 coordinate 1,043,781, forward strand.
GTGTTAGTGTTGTTTGTTGTTAGGGGGTTAGTGTTGTTTGTTCTTACGGGGTTAGTGTTGTTTGTGGTTAGGGTGTTGGTGTTGTTTGTGGTTAGGAGGTGTGCGTTGTTGGTTGTTGGGGGTTAGGATTGTTTGTTGTTAGGGGTTTAGGGTTGTTTGTTCTGAGGGGGTTAAGGTTTGTTTGTTGTTAGGAGGTTAGTGTTGTTTGTTGTTACATGGTTAGGTTAGTTTCTTGTTAGGGGTTTAGTGTTGTTTGTTGTTAGGGGGTTAGTGTTTGTTGTTAGGGGTTTAGTGTTGTTTCTTGTTGGGGTTTAGTGGTTTTTGTTGTTAGGGTGTTAGTGTTGTTTGTTGTTAGGCGTTTAAGGTTGTTTGTTGTTAGGGGTTTAAGGTTGTTTGTTGTTAGGAGGTTAGGGTTGTTTGTTGTTACGGGTTTAGGTTAGTTTCTTGTTAGGGGTTTAGTGTTGTTTGTTGTTAGGGGGTTAGTGTTTGCTGTTAGGGGTTTAGGGTTGTTTCTTGTTGGGGTTTAGTAGTTTTTGTTGTTAGGGTGTTAGTGTTGTTTGTGGTTAGGGGGTTAGTGTTGTTGTTTGTTAGGGGGTTAGGGTTGTTTGTTGTTACGGGTTTAGGTTAGTTTCTTGTTAGGGGTTTAGTGTTGTTTGTTGTTAGGGGGTTAGTGTTTGCTGTTAGGGGTTTAGGGTTGTTTCTTGTTGGGGTTTAGTAGTTTTTCTTGTTAGGGTGTTAGTGTCGTTTGTTCTTAGGGGGTTAGTGTTGTTTGTTCTTACGGGGTTAGTGTTGTTTGTGGTTAGGGTCTTAGTGTTGTTTGTAGTTACGGGTGAGCGTTGTTGGTTGTTAGGGCGTTAGGATTGTTTGTTGTTAGGGGTTTAGGTTTGTTTGTTGTTAGGGGGTTAAGGTTGTTTGTTTTTAGGAGGTTAGGGTTGTTTGTTGTTTCAGGGTTAGGTTAGTTTCTTGTTAGGGGTTTAGTGTTGTTTGTTGTTAGGGGGTTAGTGTTTGTTGTTAGGGGTTTAGGGTTCTTTCTTGTTGGGGTTTAGTAGTTTTTGTTGTTAGGGTGTTAGTGTTGTTTGTGGTTAGGGGGTTAGTGTTGTTTGTTCTTACGGGGTTAGTGTTGTTTGTGGTTCGGGTGTTAGTGTTTTTTGTGGTTGGGGGTGTGCGTTGTTGGTTGTTAGGGGGTTAGGATTGTTTGTTGTTAGGGGTTTAGGGTTGTTTGTTGTTAGGGGGTTAAGGTTTGTTTGTTGTTAGGAGGTTAGTGTTGTTTGTTGTTACAGGGTTAGGTTAGTTTCTTGTTGGGGTTTAGTGTTGTTTGTTGTTAGGGGGTTAGTGTTTGTTGTTAGGGGTTTAGTGTTGTTTCTTGTTGGGATTTAGTGGTTTTTGTTGTTAGGGTGTTAGTGTTGTTTGTTGTTAGGGGTTTAAGGTTGTTTGTTGTTAAGGGTTTAAGGTTGTTTGTTGTTAGGAGGTTAGGGTTGTTTGTTGTTACGGGGTTAGGTTAGTTTCTTGTTAGGGGTTTAGTGTTGTTTTTTGTTAGGGGGTTAGTGTTGTTTGTTCTTACGGGGTTAGTGTTGTTTGTCCTTAGGGTGTTAGTGTTGTTTGTGGTTAGGGGGTGAGCGTTGTTGGTTGTTAGGGCGTTAGGATCGTTTGTTGTTAGGGGTTTAGGGTTGTTTGTTGTTAGGGGTTTAAGGTTGTTTGTTGTTAGGAGGTTAGGGTTGTTTGTTGTTATGGGGTTAGGTTAGTTTCTTGTTAGGGGTTTAGTGTTGTTTGTTGTTAGGGGTTCGTGTTTGTTGTTAGGGGTTTAGGGTTGTTTCTTGTTGGGGTTTAGTAGTTTTTGTTGTTAGGGTGTTAGTGTTGTTTGTGGTTAGGGGGTTAGTGTTGTTTGTTCTTACGGGGTTAGTGTTGTTTGTGGTTAGGGTGTTAGTGTTGTTTGTGGTTAGGGGGTGAGCGTTGTTGGTTGTTAGGGCGTTAGGATTGTTTGTTGTTAGGGGTTTAGGTTTGTTTGTTGATTGGGGGTTAAGGTTGTTTGTTTTTAGGAGGTTAGGGTTGTTTGTTGTTTCAGGGTTAGGTTAGTTTCTTGTTAGGGGTTTAGTGTTGTTTGTTGTTAGGGGGTTAGTGTTTGTTGTTGGGGTTTAGGGTTGTTTCTTGTTGGGGTTTAGTAGTTTTTGTTGTTAGGGTGTTAGTGTTGTTTGTGGTTAGGGGGTTAGTGTTGTTTGTTCTTACGGGGTTAGTGTTGTTTGTGGTTCGGGTGTTAGTGTTTTTTGTGGTTGGGGGTGAGCGTTGTTGGTTGTTAGGGGGTTAGGATTGTTTGTTGTTAGGGGTTTAGGGTTGTTTGTTCTTAGGGGGTTAATGTTTGTTTGTTGTTAGGAGGTTAGTGTTGTTTGTTGTTACGGGGTTTGGTTAGTTTCTTGTTAGGGGTTTAGTGTTGTTTGTTTTTGGGGGTTAGTGTTTGTTGTTAGGGGTTTAGTGTTGTTTCTTGTTGGGGTTTAGTTTTTTTTGTTGTTAGGGTGTTAGTGTTGTTTGTTGTTAGGGGTTTAAGGTTGTTTGTTGTTAGGAGGTTAGGGTTGTTTGTTGTTACGGGGTTAGGTTAGTTTCTTGTTAGGGGTTTAGTGTTGTTTGTTGTTAGGGGGTTAGTGTTTGTTGTTAGGGGTTTAGGGTTGTTTCTTGTTGGGGTTTAGTAGTTTTTGTTGTTAGGGTGTTAGTGTTTTTTGTGGTTAGGGGGTTAGTGTTGTTGTTTGTTAGGGGGTTAGGGTTGTTTGTTGTTAGGGGGTTAGGGTTGTTTGTTGTTACGGGGTTAGGTTAGTTTCTTCTTAGGGGTTTAGTGTTGTTTGTTGTTAGGGGGTTAGTGTTTGTTGTTAGGGGTTTAGGGTTGTTTCTTGTTGGGGCTTACTAGTTTTTTTGTTACGGTGTTAGTGTTGTTTGTGGTTAGGGGGTTAGTGTTTTTGTTTGTTAGGGGGTTAGGGTTGTTTGTTGTTAGAAGGTTAGGGTTGTTTGTTGTTAGGGGTTTAGGGTTGTTTGTTGTTAGGGGGTTAGGGTTGTTTGTTGTTAGGGGTTTAGAGTAGTTTATTTTTAGGGGGTTAGTGTTGTTTGTTGTTAGGTTGTTAGGATTGTTGTTAGGGGGTTAGTGGTGTTTGTTGTTAGGGGGTAGTGTTTTTTGTTGTTAGGCGGTTAGTGTTGTTTCTTGTTAGAGAGTTAGGGTTCTTTGTTGTTAGGGGTTTAGGGTTGTTTGTTGTTAGTTGGTTAGAGTAGTTTGTTGTTGGAGGTTAGGGTTGATTGTTGTTAGTGGGTTAGGGTTGTTGTTAGGTGGTTAGTGTTGTTTCTATTTAGGGGTTTCGGGTTGTTTCTTGTTGCGGTTTAGTGGTTTTTGTTGTTAGGGTGTTAGTGTTGTTTGTGGTTAGGGGGTTAGTGTTGTTTGTATTTAGGGGTTTAGGGTTGTTTCTTGTTGGGCTTTAGTGGTTTTTGTTGTTAGGGTGTTAATGTTGTTTGTTGTTGGGGTTTAGGGTTGTTTGTTGTTACAGGGTTAGGTTAGTTTCTTGTTAGGGGTTTAGTGTTGTTTGTTTTTAGGAGGTTAGTGTTTGTTGTTAGGGGTTTAGTGTTGTTTCTTGTTGGGGTTTAGTGGTTTTTGTTGTTAGGGTGTTAGTGTTGTTTGTTGTTAGGGTTTTTGGGTTGTTTGTTGTTAGGGGTTTAAAGTTGTTTGTTGTTAGGAGGTTAGGGTTTTTTGTTGTTACGGGGTTAGGTTAGTTTCTTGTTAGGGGTTTAGTGTTGCTTGTTGTTAGGGGGTTAGTGTTTGTTGTTAGGGGTTTAGGGTTGTTTCTTGTTGGGGTTTAGTAGTTTTTGTTGTTAGGGTGTTAGTGTTGTTTGTGCTTAGGGGGTTAGTGTTGTTTGTTCTTACGGGGTTAGTGTTGTTTGTGGTTAGGGTGTTAGTGTTGTTTGTGGTTAGGGGGTGAGCGTTGTTTGTTGTTAGGGGGTTAGGATTGTTTGTTGTTAGGGGTTTAGGGTTGTTTGTTGTTAGGGGGTTAAGGTTGTTTGTTGTTAGGAGGTTAGGGTTGTTTGTTGTTACAGGGTTAGGTTAGTTTCTTGTTAGGGGTTTAGTGTTGTTTGTTGTTAGGGGGTTAGTGTTTGTTGTTAGGGGTTTAGTGTTGTTTCTTGTTGGGGTTTAGTGTTTTTTGTTGTTAGGGTGTTAGTGTTGTTTGTTGTTAGGGGTTTAGGGTTGTTTGTTGTTAGGGGTTTAAGGTTGTTTGTTGTTAGGAATTTAGGGTTGTTTGTTGTTACGGGGTTAGGTTAGTTTCTTGTTAGGGGTTTAGTGTTGTTTGTTGTTAGGGGGTTAGTGTTTGTTGTTAGGGGTTTAGGGTTGTTTCTTGTTGGGGTTTAGTAGTTTTTGTTGTTAGGGTGTTAGTGTTGTTTCTTGTTAGGGGGTTAGTGTTGTTTGTGGTTTGGGTGTTAGTGCTGTTTGTGGTTAGGGGGTGAGCGTTTTTGGTTGTTAGGGGGTTAGGATTGTTTGTTGTTAGGGGTTTAAGGTTGTTTGTTGTTAGGAGGTTAGGGTTGTTTGTTGTTACGGGGTTAGGTTAGTTTCTTGTTAGGGGTTTAGTGTTGTTTGTTGTTAGGGGGTTAGTGTTTGTTGTCAGGGGTTTAGGGTTGTTTCTTGTTGGGGTTTAGTAGTTTTTGTTGTTAGGGTGTTAGTGTTGTTTGTGGTTAGGGGGTTAGTGTTGTTTGTTCTTACGGGGTTAGTGTTGTTTGTGGTTAGGGTGTTAGTGTTGTTTGTGGTTAGGGGGTGAGTGTTGTTGGTTGTTAGGGGGTTAGGATTGTTTGTTGTAAGGGGTTTAGGGTTGTTTGTTGTTAGGGGTTTAAGGTTGTTTGTTGTTAGGAGGTTAGGGTTGTTTGTTGTTACAGGGTTAGGTTAGTTTCTTGTTGGGTTTAGTGTTGTTTGTTGTTAGGGGTTAGTGTTTGTTGTTAGGGGTTTAGTGTTGTTTCTTGTATCGGTTTAGTAGTTTTTGTTGTTAGGGTGTTAGTGTTGTTTGTTGTTAGGGGGTTAGAGTTGTTTGTTCTTACGAGGTTAGTTTTGTTTGTGGTTAGGGTGTTAGTGTTGTTTGTTGTTAGGGGTTTAGGGTTGTTTGTTGTTAGGGGTTTAAGGTTGTTTGTTGTTAGGAGGTTAGGGTTGTTTGTTCTTACAGGGTTAGGTTAATTTCTTGTTAGGGGTTTAGTGTTGTTTGTTGTTAGGGGGTTAGTGTTTGTTGTTAGGGGTTTAGGGTTGTTTCTTTTTGGCGTTTAGTAGTTTTTGTTGTTAGGGTGTTAGTGTTGTTTGTTGTCAGGGGGTTAGTGTTGTTTGTTCTTACGGGGTTAATATTGTTTGTGGTTAGGGTGTTAGTGTTGGTTGTTAGGGGTTTAGTGTTGTTTCTTGTTGGGGTTTAGTGGTTTTTATTGTTAGGGTGTTAGTGTTGTTTCTTGTTAGGGGTTTAGGGTTGTTTGTTGTTAGGGGTTTAAGGTTGTTTGTTCTTAGGAGGTTAGGGTTGTTTGTTGTTACGGGGTTAGGTTAGTTTCTTGTTAGGGGTTTAGTGTTGTTTGTTGTTAGGGGGTTAGTGTTTGTTGTTAGGGGTTTAGGGTTGTTTCTTGTTGGGGTTTAGTAGTTTTTGTTGTTAGGGTGTTAGTGTTGTTTCTTGTTAGGGGGTTAGTGTTGTTTGTGGTTTGGGTGTTAGTGCTGTTTGTGGTTAGGGGGTGAGCGTTTTTGGTTGTTAGGGGGTTAGGATTGTTTGTTGTTAGGGGTTTAAGGTTGTTTGTTGTTAGGAGGTTAGGGTTGTTTGTTGTTACGGGGTTAGGTTAGTTTCTTGTTAGGGGTTTAGTGTTGTTTGTTGTTAGGGGGTTAGTGTTTGTTGTCAGGGGTTTAGGGTTGTTTCTTGTTGGGGTTTAGTAGTTTTTGTTGTTAGGGTGTTAGTGTTGTTTGTGGTTAGGGGGTTAGTGTTGTTTGTTCTTACAGGGTTAGTGTTGTTTGTGGTTAGGGTGTTAGTGTTGTTTGTGGTTAGGGGGTGAGTGTTGTTGGTTGTTAGGGGGTTAGGATTGTTTGTTGTAAGGGGTTTAGGGTTGTTTGTTGTTAGGGGTTTAAGGTTGTTTGTTGTTAGGAGGTTAGGGTTGTTTGTTGTTACAGGGTTAGGTTAGTTTCTTGTTGGGTTTAGTGTTGTTTGTTGTTAGGGGGTTAGTGTTTGTTGTTAGGGGTTTAGTGTTGTTTCTTGTATCGGTTTAGTAGTTTTTGTTGTTAGGGTGTTAGTGTTGTTTGTTGTTAGGGGGTTAGAGTTGTTTGTTCTTACGAGGTTAGTTTTGTTTGTGGTTAGGGTGTTAGTGTTGTTTGTTGTTAGGGGTTTAGGGTTGTTTGTTGTTAGGGGTTTAAGGTTGTTTGTTGTTAGGAGGTTAGGGTTGTTTGTTCTTACAGGGTTAGGTTAATTTCTTGTTAGGGGTTTAGTGTTGTTTGTTGTTAGGGGGTTAGTGTTTGTTGTTAGGGGTTCAGTGTTGTTTCTTGTTGGAGTTTAGTGGTTTTTGTTGTTAGATTGTTAGTGTTGTTTGTTGTTAGGGGTTTAGGGTTGTTTGTTGTTAGGGGTTTAAGGTTGTTTGTTGTTAGGAGGTTAGGGATGTTTGTTGTCACGGGGTTAGGTTAGTTTCTTGTTAGGGGTTTAGTGTTGTTTGTTGATAGGGGGTTAGTGTTTGTTGTTAGGGGTTTAGGGTTGTTTCTTTTTGGCGTTTAGTAGTTTTTGTTGTTAGGGTGTTAGTGTTGTTTGTTGTCAGGGGGTTAGTGTTGTTTGTTCTTACGGGGTTAATGTTGTTTGTGGTTAGGGTGTTAGTGTTGGTTGTTAGGGGTTTAGTGTTGTTTCTTGTTGGGGTTTAGTGGTTTTTATTGTTAGGGTGTTAGTGTTGTTTCTTGTTAGGGGTTTAGGGTTGTTTGTTGTCAGGGGTTTAAGGTTGTTTGTTCTTAGGAGGTTAGGGTTGTTTGTTGTTACGGGGTTAGGTTAGTTTCTTGTTAGGGGTTTAGTGTTGTTTGTTGTTAGGGGGTTAGTGTTTGTTGTTAGGGGTTTAGGGTTGTTTCTTGTTGGGGTTTAGTAGTTTTTGTTGTTAGGGTGTTAGTGTTGTTTCTTGTTAGGGGGTTAGTGTTGTTTGTGGTTTGGGTGTTAGTGCTGTTTGTGGTTAGGGGGTGAGCGTTTTTGGTTGTTAGGGGGTTAGGATTGTTTGTTGTTAGGGGTTTAAGGTTGTTTGTTGTTAGGAGGTTAGGGTTGTTTGTTGTTACGGGGTTAGGTTAGTTTCTTGTTGGGGTTTAGTGTTTTTTGTTGTTAGGGTGTTAGTGTTGTTTGTTGTTAGGGTTTTAGGGTTGTTTGTTGTTAGGGGTTTAAAGTTGTTTGTTGTTAGGAGGTTAGGGTTTTTTGTTGTTACGGGGTTAGTTTAGTTTCTTGTTAGGGGTTTAGTGTTGCTTGTTGTTAGGGGGTTAGTGTTTGTTGTTAGGGGTTTAGGCTTGTTTCTTGTTGGGGTTTAGTAGTTTTTGTTGTTAGGGTGTTAGTGTTGTTTGTGGTTAGGGGTTTAGTGTTGTTTGTTCTTACGGGGTTAGTGTTGTTTGTGGTTAGGGTGTTAGTGTTGTTTGTGGTTAGGGGGTGAGCGTTGTTTGTTGTTAGGGGGTTAGGATTGTTTGTTGTAAGGGGTTTAGGGTTGTTTGTTGTTAGGGGTTTAAGGTTGTTTGTTGTTAGGAGGTTAGGGTTGTTTGTTGTTACAGGGTTAGGTTAGTTTCTTGTTGGGTTTAGTGTTGTTTGTTGTTAGGGGGTTAGTGTTTGTTGTTAGGGGTTTAGTGTTGTTTCTTGTATCGGTTTAGTAGTTTTTGTTGTTAGGGTGTTAGTGTTGTTTGTTGTTAGGGGGTTAGAGTTGTTTGTTCTTACGAGGTTAGTTTTGTTTGTGGTTAGGGTGTTAGTGTTGTTTGTTGTTAGGGGTTTAGGGTTGTTTGTTGTTAGGGGTTTAAGGTTGTTTGTTGTTAGGAGGTTAGGGTTGTTTGTTCTTACACGGTTAGGTTAATTTCTTGTTAGGGGTTTAGTGTTGTTTGTTGTTAGGGGGTTAGTGTTTGTTGTTAGGGGTTCAGTGTTGTTTCTTGTTGGAGTTTAGTGGTTTTTGTTGTTAGATTGTTAGTGTTGTTTGTTGTTAGGGGTTTAGGGTTGTTTGTTGTTAGGGGTTTAAGGTTGTTTGTTGTTAGGAGGTTAGGGATGTTTGTTGTCACGGGGTTAGGTTAGTTTCTTGTTAGGGGTTTAGTGTTGTTTGTTGATAGGGGGTTAGTGTTTGTTGTTAGGGGTTTAGGGTTGTTTCTTGTTGGCGTTTAGTAGTTTTTGTTGTTAGGGTGTTAGTGTTGTTTGTTGTCAGGGGGTTAGTGTTGTTTGTTCTTACGGGGTTAATGTTGTTTGTGGTTAGGGTGTTAGTGTTGGTTGTTAGGGGTTTAGTGTTGTTTCTTGTTGTGGTTTAGTGGTTTTTATTGTTAGGGTGTTAGTGTTGTTTCTTGTTAGGGGTTTAGGGTTGTTTGTTGTTAGGGGTTTAAGGTTGTTTGTTCTTAGGAGGTTAGGGTTGTTTGTTGTTACGGGGTTAGGTTAGTTTCTTGTTAGGGGTTTAGTGTTGTTTGTTGTTAGGGGGTTAGTGTTTGTTGTTAAGGGTTTAGGGTTGTTTCTTGTTAGGGTTTAGTAGTTTTTGTTCTTAGGGTGTTAGTGCTGTTTTTGGTTAGGGGGTTAGTGTTGTTGTTTGTTAGGGGGTTAGGGTTGTTTGTTGTTAAAAGGTTAGAGTCGCTTGTTCTTACAGGTTTAGGTTAGTTTCTTGTTATGGGTTTAGTGTTGTTTGTTGTTGGGGATTAGTGTTTGTTGTTAGGGGTTCAGTGTTGTTTCTTGTTGGAGTTTAGTGGTTTTTGTTGTTAGGGTGTTCGTGTTGTTTGTTGTTAGGGGTTTAGGGTTGTTTGTTGTTAGGGGTTTAAGGTTGTTTGTTGTTAGGAGGTTAGGGTTGTTTGTTGTTACGGGGTTAGGTTAGTTTCTTGTTAGGTGTTTAGTGTTGTTTGTTGTTAGGGGGTTAGTGTTTGTTGTTAGGGGTTTAGGGTTGTTTCTTGTTGGGGGTTAGTAGTTTTTGTTGTTTGGGTGTTAGTGTTGTTTGTTGTTAGGGGGTTAGTGTTTGTTGTTAGGGGTTTAGGGTTGTTTCTTCTTGGGTTTAGTAGTTTTTGTTGTTAGGGTGTTAGTGTTGTTTGTGGTTAGGGGGTTAGTGTTGTTGTTTGTTAGGGGGTTAACGTTGTTTGTTGTTAGAAGGTTAGGGTTGTTTGTTGTTAGGGGTTTAGGGTTGTTTGTTGTTAGGGTGTTAGGTTTGTTTGTTGTTAGGGGTTTAGAGTAGTTTATTTTTAGGGGGTTAGTGTTGTTTGTTGTTAGGTTGTTAGAATTGTTGTTAGGGGGTTAGTGGTGTTTCTTGTTAGGGGGTTAGTGTTTTTTGCTGTTAGGGGGTTAGTGTTGTTTCTTGTTAGAGAGTTAGGGTTCTTTGTTGTTAGGGGCTTAGGGTTGTTTGTTGTTAGTGGGTTAGAGTAGTTTGTTGTTGGGGGTTAGGGTTGTTTGTTGTTAGGGGGATAGGGTTGTTGTTAGGTGGTTAGTGTTGTTTCTATTTAGGGGTTTCGGGTTGTTTCTTCTTGAGGTTTAGTGGTTTTTGTTGTTAGGGTCTTAGTGTTGTTTGTGGTTAGGGTGTTAGTGTTGTTTGTGGTTAGGGGGTGAGTGTTGTTTGTTGTTAGGGGGTTAGGATTGTTTGTTGTAAGGGGTTTAGGGTTGTTTGTTGTTAGGGGTTTAAGGTTGTTTGTTGTTAGGAGGTTAGGGTTGTTTTTTGTTACAGGGTTAGGTTAGTTTCTTGTTGGGGTTTAGTGTTGTTTGTTGTTAGGGGGTTAGTGTTTGTTGTTAGGGGTTTAGTGTTGTTTCTTGTGGCAGTTTAGTAGTTTTTGTTGTTAGGGTGTTAGTGTTGTTTGTTGTTGGGGGTTAGTGTTGTTTGTTCTTACGGGGTTAGTTTTGTTTGTGGTTAGGGTGTTAGTGTTGTTTGTGGTTAGGGGGTGAGCGTTGTTGGTTGTTAGGGGGTTAGGATTGTTTGTTTTTAGGGGTTTAGGGTTTTTTGTTGTTAGGGGGTTAATGTTGTTTGTTGTTAGGAGGTTAGGGTTGTTTGTTGTTACAGGGTTAGGTTAGTTTCTTGTTAGGGGTTTAGTGTTCTTTGTTGTTAGGGGGTTAGTGTTTGTTGGTAGGGGTTTAGTGTTGTTTCTTGTTGGGGTTTAGTGTTTTTTGTTGTTAGGGTGTTAATGTTGTTTGTTGTTGGGGTTTAGGGTTGTTTGTTGTTAGGGGTTTAAGATTGTTTCTTGTCAGGAGGTTAGGGTTGTTTGTTGTTACAGGGTTAGGTTAGTTTCTTGTTAGGGGTTTAGTGTTGTTTGTTTTTAGGAGGTTAGTGTTTGTTGTTAGGGGTTTAGTGTTGTTTCTTGTTGGGGTTTAGTGTTTTTTGTTGTTAGGGTGTTAGTGTTGTTTGTTGTTAGGGTTTTAGGGTTGTTTGTTGTTAGGGGTTTAAAGTTGTTTGTTGTTAGGAGGTTAGGGTTTTTTGTTGTTACGGGGTTAGTTTAGTTTCTTGTTAGGGGTTTAGTGTTGCTTGTTGTTAGGGGGTTAGTGTTTGTTGTTAGGGGTTTAGGCTTGTTTCTTGTTGGGGTTTAGTAGTTTTTGTTGTTAGGGTGTTAGTGTTGTTTGTGGTTAGGGGTTTAGTGTTGTTTGTTCTTACGGGGTTAGTGTTGTTTGTGGTTAGGGTGTTAGTGTTGTTTGTGGTTAGGGGGTGAGCGTTGTTTGTTGTTAGGGGGTTAGGATTGTTTGTTGTTAGGGGTTTAGGGTTGTTTGTTGTTAGGGGGTTAAGTTTCTTTGCTGTTTGTTGTTAGGAGGTTAGGGTTGTTTGTTGTTAGGGGGTTAAGGTTGTTTGTTGTTAGGAGGTTAGGGTTGTTTGTTGTTACAGGGTTAGGTTAGTTTCTTGTTAGGGGTTTAGTGTTGTTTGTTGTTAGGGGGTTAGTGTTTGTTGTTAGGGGTTTACTGTTGTTTCTTGTTGGGGTTTAGTGTTTTTTGTTGTTAGGGTGTTAGTGTTGTTTGTTGTTAGGGGTTTAGGGTTGTTTGTTGTTAGGGGTTTAAGGTTGTTTGTTGTTAGGAATTTAGGGTTGTTTGTTGTTCCGGGGTTAGGTTAGTTTCTTGTTAGGGGTTTAGTGTTGTTTGTTGTTAGGGGGTTAGTGTTTGTTGTTAGGGGTTTAGGGTTGTTTCTTGTTGGGGTTTAGTAGTTTTTGTTGTTAGGGTGTTAGTGTTGTTTGTTGTTAGGGGGTTAGTGTTGTTTGTGGTTTGGGTGTTAGTGCTCTTTGTGGTTAGGGGGTGAGCGTTGTTGGTTGTTAGGGGGTTAGGATTGTTTGTTGTTAGGGGTTTAAGGTTGTTTGTTGTTAGGAGGTTAGGGTTGTTTGTTGTTACGGGGTTAGGTTAGTTTCTTGTTAGGGGTTTAGTGTTGTTTGTTGTTAGGGGGTTAGTGTATGTTGTTAGGGGTTTAGGGTTGTTTCTTGTTGGGGTTTAGTAGTTTTTGTTGTTAGGGTGTTAGTGTTGTTTGTGGTTAGGGGTTTAGTGTTGTTTGTTCTTACGGGGTTAGTGTTGTTTGTGGTTAGGGTGTTAGTGTTGTTTGTGGTTAGGGGGTGAGCGTTGTTTGTTGTTAGGGGGTTAGGATTGTTTGTTGTTAGGGGTTTAGGGTTGTTTGTTGTTAGGGGGTTAAGTTTCTTTGCTGTTTGTTGTTAGGAGGTTAGGGTTGTTTGTTGTTAGGGGGTTAAGGTTGTTTGTTGTTAGGAGGTTAGGGTTGTTTGTTGTTACAGGGTTAGGTTAGTTTCTTATTAGGGGTTTAGTGTTTGTTGTTAGGGGGTTAGTGTTATTGTTACGGGTTTACTGTTGTTTCTTTTTGGGGTTTAGTGTTTTTTGTTGTTAGGGTGTTAGTGTTGTTTGTTGTTAGGGGTTTAGGGTTATTTGTTGTTAGGGGTTTAAGGTTGTTTGTTGTTAGGAATTTAGGGTTGTTTGTTGTTACGGGGTTAGGTTAGTTTCTTGTTAGGGGTTTAGTGTTGTTTGTTGTTAGGGGGTTAGTGTTTGTTGTTAGGGGTTTAGGGTTGTTTCTTGTTGGGGTTTAGTATTTTTTGTTGTTAGGGTGTTAGTGTTGTTTGTGGTTTGGGGGTTAGTGTTGTTGTTTGTTAGGGGGTTAGGGTTGTTTGTTTTTAGGAGGTTAGGGTTGTTTGTTCTTACAGGGTTAGGTTAATTTCTTGTTAGGGGTTTAGTGTTGTTTGTTGTTAGGGGGTTAGTGTTTGTTGTTAGGGGTTCAGTGTTGTTTCTTGTTGGAGTTTAGTGGTTTTTGTTGTTAGATTGTTAGTGTTGTTTGTTGTTAGGGGTTTAGGGTTGTTTGTTGTTAGGGGTTTAAGGTTGTTTGTTGTTAGGAGGTTAGGGATGTTTGTTGTCACGGGGTTAGGTTAGTTTCTTGTTAGGGGTTTAGTGTTGTTTGTTGCTAGGGGGTTAGTGTTTGTTGTTAGGGGTTTAGGGTTGTTTCTTGTTGGCGTTTAGTAGTTTTTGTTGTTAGGGTGTTAGTGTTGTTTGTTGTTAGGGGGTTAGTGTTGTTTGTTCTTACGGGGTTAATGTTGTTTGTGGTTAGGGTGTTAGTGTTGGTTGTTAGCGGTTTAGTGTTGTTTCTTGTTGGGGTTTAGTGGTTTTTATTGTTAGGGTGTTAGTGTTATTTCTTGTTAGGGGTTTAGGGTTGTTTGTTGTTAGGGGTTTAAGGTTGTTTGTTCTTAGGAGGTTAGGGTTGTTTGTTGTTACGGGGTTAGTTTAGTTTCTTGTTAGGGGTTTCGTGTTGTTTGTTGTTAGGGGGTTAGTGTTTGTTGTTAAGGGTTTAGGGTTGTTTCTTGTTGGGGTTTAGTAGTTTTTGTTGTTAGGGTGTTAGTGCTGTTTTTGGTTAGGGGGTTAGTGTTGTTGTTTGTTAGGGGGTTAGGGTTGTTTGTTGTTAAAAGGGTAGAGTTGTTTGTTCTTGCAGGTTTAGGTTAGTTTCTTGTTATGGGTTTAGTGTTGTTTGTTGTTGGGGATTAGTGTTTGTTGTTAGGGGTTCAGTGTTGTTTCTTGTTGGAGTTTAGTGGTTTTTCTTGTTAGGGTGTTAGTGTTGTTTGTTGTTAGGGGTTTAGGGTTGTTTGTTGTTAGGGGTTTAAGGTTGTTTGTTGTTAGGAGGTTAGGGTTGTTTGTTGTTACGGGGTTAGGTTAGTTTCTTGTTAGGAGTTTAGTGTTGTTTGTTGTTAGGGGGTTAGTGTTTGTTGTTAGGGGTTTAGGGTTGTTTCTTGTTGGGGTTTAGTAGTTTTTGTTGTTAGGGTTTTAGTGTTGTTTGTTAGGGGGTTAGTGTTTGTTCTTAAGGGGTGAGTGTTGTTTGTGGTTAGGGTGTTAGTGCTGTTTGTGGTTAGGGGGTGTGCGTTGTTGGTTGTTAGGGTGTTAGGGTTGTTTGTTGTTAGGGGTTTAGAGTAGTTTATTTTTAGGGGGTTATTGTTGTTTGTTGTTAGGTTGTTAGGATTGTTGTTAGGGGGTTAGTGGTGTTTGTTGTTAGGGGGTTAGTGTTTTTTGTTGTTAGGGGGTTAGTGTTGTTTCTTGTTAGACAGTAAGTGTTCTTTGTTGTTAGGGGCTTAGGGTTGTTTGTTGTTAGTGGGTTAGAGTAGTTTGTTGTTGGGGGTTAGGGTTGTTTGTTGTTAGGTTGTTAGGGTTGTTGTTAGGTGGTTAGTGTTGTTTCTATTTAGGGGTTTCGGGTTGTTTTTTGTTGAGGTTTAGTGGTTTTTGTTGTTAGGGTGTTAGTGTTGTTTGTGGTTAGGTGGTTAGTGTTGTTTGTGGTTGGGGGTTAGTGTTGTTTGTATTTAGGGGTTTAGGGTCGTTTCTTGTTGGGCTTTAGTGGTTTTTGTTGTTAGGGTTTTAGTGTTGTTTGTTGTTAGGGGGTTAGTGTTGTTTGTTCTTACAGGGTTAGTGTTGTTTGTGGTTAGGGTGTTAGTGTTGTTTGTCGTTAGGGGGTGAGCGTTGTTGGTTGGTAGGGGGTTAGAATTGTTTGTTGTTAGGGGTTTAGGGTTGTTTGTTGTTAGGGGGTTAGGGTTGTTTGTTGTTATAGGGTTAGGTTAGTTACTTGTTAGGGGTTTAGTGTTGTTTGTTGTTAGGGGGTTAGTGTTTGTTGTTAGGGGTTTAGTGTTGTTTCTTGTTGGGGTTTAGTAGTTTTTGTTGTTAGGGTGTTAGTGTTGTTTGTTGTTAGGGGGTTAGTGTTGTTGTTTGTTAGGGGGTTAGGGTTGTTTGTTGTTAGGAGGTTACTGTTGTTTGTTCTTACAGGGTTAGGTTAGTTTCTTGTTAGGGGTTTAGTGTTGTTTGTTGTTAGGGGGTTAGTGTTTGTTGTTAGGGATTCAGTGTTGTTTCTTGTTGGAGTTTAGTGGTTTTTGTTGTTAGATTGTTAGTGTTGTTTGTTGTTAGGGGTTTAGGGTTGTTTGTTGTTAGGGGTTTAAGGTTGTTTGTTGTTAGGAGGTTAAGGATGTTTGTTGTCACGGGGTTAGGTTAGTTTCTTGTTAGGGGTTTAGTGTTGTTTGTTGTTAGGGGGTTAGTGTTTGTTGTTAGGGGTTTAGTGTTGTTTCTTGTTGGGGTTTAGTGGTTTTTGTTGTTGGGTGTTAGTGTTCTTTGTTGTTAGGGGTTTTGGGTTGTTTGTTGTTAGGGGTTTAAGGTTGTTCGTTGTTAGGAGGTTAGGGTTGTTTGTTGTTACGGGGTTAGGTTAGTTTCTTGTTAGGGGTTTAGTGTTGTTTGTTGTTAGGGGGTTAGTGTTTGTTGTTAGGGGTTTAGGGTTGTTTCTTGTTGGGGTTTAGTAGTTTTTGTTGTTAGGGTGTTAGTGTTGTTTGTTGTTGGGGGTTAGTGTTGTTTGTTCCTACGGGGTTATTGTTGTTTGTGGTTAGGGTGTTAGTGTTGTTGCTTGTTAGGGGGTTAGGGTTGTTTGTTGTTAGGAGGTTAGGGTTGTTTGTTCTCACAGGGTTAGGTTAGTTTCTTGTTAGGGGTTTAGTGTTGTTTGTTGTTAGGGGGTTAGTGTTTGTTGTTAAGGGTTTAGGGTTGTTTCTTGTTGGGGTTTAGTAGTTTTTGTTGTTAGGGTGTTAGTGCTGTTTTTGGTTAGGGGGTTAGTGTTGTTGTTTGTTAGGGGGTTAGGGTTGTTTGTTGTTAAAAGGTTAGGGTTGTTTGTTCTTACAGGTTTAGGTTAGTTTCTTGTTAGGGGTTTAGTGTTGTTTGTTGTTGGGGGTTAGTGTTTGTTGTTAGGGGTTCAGTGTTGTTTCTTGTTGGAGTTTAGTGGTTTTTGTTGTTACGGTGTTAGTGTTGTTTGTTGTTAGGGGTTTAGGGTTGTTTGTTGTTAGGGGTTTAGGGTTGTTTGTTGTTAGGGGGTTAAGGTTGTTTGTTGTTAGGAGGTTAGGGTTGTTTGTTGTTACGGGGTTAGGTTAGTTTCTTGTTAGGTGTTTAGTGGTGTTTGTTGTTAGGGGGTTAGTGTTTGTTGTTAGGGGTTTAGGGTTGTTTCTTGTTGGGGTTTAGTAGTTTTTTTGTTAGGGTGTTAGTGTTGTTTGTTGTTATGGGGTTAGTGTTATTTGTTCTTACGGGGTTAGTGTTGTTTGTGGTTAGGGTGTTCGTGCTGTTTGTGGTTAGGGGGTGTGCGTTGTTGGTTTTTAGGGGGTTAGGGTTGTTTGTTGTTAGGGGTTTAGAGTAGTTTATTTTTAGGGGGTTAGTGTTGTTTGTTTTTAGGTTGTTAGGATTGTTGTTAGGGGGTTAGTGGTGTTTGTTGTTACGGGGTTAGTGTTTTTTGTTGTTAGGGGGCTAGTGTTGTTTCTTGTTAGAGAGTTAGTGTTCTTTGTTGTTAGGGGCTTAGGGTTGTTTGTTGTTAGTGGGTTAGAGAAGTTTGTTGTTGGGGGATAGGGTTGTTTGTTGTTAGGGGGTTAGGTTTGTTGTTAGGTGGTTAGTGTTGTTTCTATTTAGGGGTTTCGGGTTGTTTCTTGTTGAGGTTTAGTGGTTTTTGTTGTTAGGGTGTTAGTGTTGTTTGTGGTTAGGGGGTTAGTGTTGTTTGTATTTAGGGTTTTAGGGTTGTTTCTTGTTGGGCTTTAGTGGTTTTTGTTGTTAGGGTGTTAGTGTTGTTTGTTGTTAGGGGGTTAGTGTTGTTTGTTCTTACGGGGTTAGTGTTGTTTGTGGTTAGGGTGTTAGTGCTGTTTGTGGTTAGGGGGTGAGCGTTGTTGGTTGTTAGGGGGTTAGGATTGATTGTTGTTAGGGGTTTAGGGTTGTTTGTTGTTAGGGGGTTAAGGTTGTTTGTTGTTAGGAGGTTAGGGTTGTTTGTTGTTACACGGTTCGGTTAGTTTCTTGTTAGGGGTTTAGTGTTGTTTGTTGTTAGGGGGTTAGTGTTTGTTGTTAGGGGTTTAGTGTTGTTTCTTGTTGGGGTTTAGTGTTTTTTGTTGTTAGGGTGTTAGTGTTGTTTGTTGTTAGGGGTTTAGGGTTGTTTGTTGTTAGGGGTTTAAGGTTGTTTGCTGTCAGGAGGTTAGGGTTGTTTGTTGTTCCAGGGTTAGGTTAGTTTCTTGTTAGCGGTTTAGTGTTGTTTGTTGTTAGGGGGTTAGTGTTTCTTGTTAGGGGTTTAGTGTTGTTTCTTGTTGGGGTTTAGTGGTTTTTGTTGTTAGGGTGTGAGTGTTGTTTCTTGTTAGGGGTTTAGGGTTGTTTGTTGTTAGGGGTTTAAGGTTGTTTGTTGTTAGGAGGTTAGGATTGTTTGTTGTTACGGGGTTAGGTTAGTTTCTTGTTAGGGGTTTAGTGTTGTTTGTTGTTAGGGGGTTAGTGTTTGTTGTTAGGGGTTTAGGGTTGTTTCTTGTTGGGGTTTAGTAGTTTTTGTTGTTAAGGTGTTAGTGTTGTTTGTGGTTGGGGGTTAGTGTTGTTTGTTCTTACGGGGTTATTGTTGTTTGTGGTTAGGGTGTTAGTGTTGTTGTTTGTTAGGGGGTGTGCGTTGTTGGTTGTTAGGGGGTAGGGTTGTTTGTTGTTAGGGGTTTAGAGTAGTTTATTTTTAGGGGGTTAGTGTTGTTTGTTGTTACGTTGTTAGGATTGTTGTTAGGGGTTAGTGGTGTTTGTTGTTAGGGGGTTAGTGTTTTTTGTTGTTAGGGGGTTAGTGTTGTTTCTTGTTAGAGAGTTAGGGTTCTTTGTTGTTAGGGGCTTAGGGTTGTTTGTTGTTAGTGGGTTAGAGTAGTTTGTTGTTGGGGGTTAGGGTTGTTTGTTGTTAGGGGTTTAGGGTTGTTGTTAGGTGGTTAGTGTTGTTTCTATTTAGGGGTTTCGGGTTGTTTCTTGTTGAGGTTTAGTGGTTTTTGTTGTTAGGGTGTTAGTGTTGTTTGTGGTTAGGGGTTAGTGTTGTTTGTATTTAGGGGTTTAGGGTTGTTTCTTGTTGGGCTTTAGTGGTTTTTGTTGTTAGGGTGTTAGTGTTGTTTGTTGTTAGGGGGTTAGTGTTGTTTGTTCTTACGGGGTTAGTGTTGTTTGTGGTTAGGGTGTTAGTGTTGTTTGTGGTTAGGGGGTGAGCGTTGTTGGTTGTTAGGGGGTTAGGATTGTTTGTTGTTAGGGGTTTAGGGTTGTTTGTTGTTAGGGGGTTAGGGTTGTTTGTTGTTATAGGGTTAGTTTAGTTTCTTGTTAGGGGTTTAGTGTTGTTTGTTGTTAGGGGGTTAGTGTTTGTTGTTAGGAGTTTAGTGTTGTTTCTTGTTGGGGTTTAGTAGTTTTTGTTGTTAGGGTGTTAGTGTTGTTTGTGGCTTGGGGGTTAGTGTTGTTGTTTGTTAGGGGGTTAAGGTTGTTTGTTGATAGAAGGTTAGTGTTGTTTGTTGTTAGGGGTTTAGGGTTGTTTGTTGTTAGGGGGTTAGGGTTGTTTGTTGTTAGGGGTTTAGAGTAGTTTATTTTTAGGGGGTTAGTGTTGTTTGTTGTTAGGTTGTTAGGATTGTTGTTAGGGGGTTAGTGGTGTTTGCTGTTAGGGGGTTACTGTTTTTTGTTGTTAGGGGGTTAGTGTTGTTTCTTGTTAGAGAGTTAGGGTTCTTTGTTGTTAGGGGCTTAGGGTTGTTTGTTGTTAGTGGGTTAGAGTAGTTTGTTGTTGGGGGTTAGGGTTGTTTGTTGTTAGGGGGTTTCCATGCAGTGCTGCCCTGGCGAGATAGTGTTGGTACAGTGAGGCCCAGGGAAAACACACTGCCTAGAGAAATCCTAGCAAAGCCCTGTGTTTCCCCACAGGAATGTATGTCCGTTTCAGTTCTTTGCCAGCAACGGAGCTCAGAGGCAACGTCAGATTGTGTGTATCTCAGTGAGAGAAAGAACACTGTGACTTCCCCTGTTCCTCTGACGAAAGCAGTTAGAGGGAGAAAAGCGTCCTTTGCTTTCGCTTTCCCGCAATGAGCTCGACAGATCTGCCCTTCGCGAAGGGCCGTTTTCCCCCGGAGAACTCCCTCGCGGTAGCCCTGTTCTGGAAGTGGAACGAGTATGCAGTGTTAGCGTTCAGCTAATGGGAAGGCTCGCTTTGGCCCAGGGCAAACGAAGCGCCGGGGGAAATCTTAGCAGAGCCCAGCGCCTTTCCACGGTTCAAAGCGTGGAACTGCAGACTCTTTTGCAAAGAAGAGAGCGCACAGGCAACAGCAGCCCGCACCTTTCTCAGTGAAAGGGAGAACTCCCTGACTTCATCCAGTCCTCTGAGCAAAGCAGGCAGAAGGAGAGAAACTTTCTTTCCTTCCTCTTTCCTGCAACGAATTCCTCATTTGCTCTTGCAAACGCAAGGCTTCTTCTGAAAAACTACGTCACGGTGCAGGGATTCTTCCAGAGGAGCAACGACATAGTTTTAGCTGGAAGGGCTTGGCTGAGTAGCCGGGGAGAAAAGGCCTCTTGCTGTTCTCTTTTCTTTCTGCCCGAATGCGGTGAATTGGCACTTGCCAAAGCAAGGTTTCCCAGCACAAACTACAAAGCAGCAGCTCTCTCCTGGCAGAGGAAATCCCATGCAGTGCTGCCCTGGCGAGATAGTGTTGCTACAGTGAGGCCCAGGGAAAACACACTGCCTAGAGAAATCCTAGCAAAGCCCTGTGTTTCCCCACAGGAATGTATGTCCGTTTCAGTTCTCTCCCAACAACGGAGCTCAGAGGCAAGGTCAGATTGTGTGTATCTCAGTGAGAGAAAGAACACTGTGACTTCCCCCGTTCCTCTGACGAAAGCAGTTAGAGGGAGAAAAGCGTCCTTTGCTTTCGCTTTCCCGCAATGAGCTCGACAGATCTGCCCTTCGCGAAGGGCCGTTTTCCCCCGGAGAACTGCCTCGCGGTAGCCCTGTTCTGGAAGTGGAACGAGTATGCAGTGTTAGCGTTCAGCTAATGTGAAGGCTCGCTTTGGCCCATGGCAAACGAAACGCCGGGGGAAATCTTAGCAGAGCCCGGCGCCTTTCCACGGTTCAAAGCGTGGAACTGCAGACTCTTTTGCAAAGAAGAGAGTGCACAGGCAACAGCAGCCTGCACGTTTCTCAGTGAAAGGGAGAACTCCCTGACTTCATCCAGTCCTCTGAGCAAAGCAGGCAGAAGGAGAGAAACTTTCTTTCCTTCCTCTTTCCTGCAACGAATTCCTCATTTGCTCTTGCAAACGCAAGGCTTCTTCTGAAAAACTACGTCACGGTGCAGGGATTCTTCCAGAGGAGCAACGACATAGTTTTAGCTGGAAGGGCTTGGCTGAGCAGCCGGTGAGAAAAGGCCTCTTGCTGTTCTCTTTTCTTTCTGCCCGAATGCGGTCAATTGGCACTTGCCAAAGCAAGGTTTCCCAGCACAAACTACAAAGCAGCAGCTCTCTCCTGGCAGAGGAAATTCCATGCAGTGCTGCCCTGGCGAGATAGTGTTGGTACAGTGAGGCCCAGGGAAAACACACTGCCTAGAGAAATCCTAGCAAAGCCCTGTGTTTCCCTACAGGAATGTATGTCCGTTTCAGTTCTTTGCCAGCAACGGAGCTCAGAGGCAACGTCAGATTGTGTGTATCTCAGTGAGAGAAAGAACACTGTGACTTCCCCCGTTCCTCTGACGAAAGCAGTTAGAGGGAGAAAAGCGTCCTTTGCTTTCGCTTTCCCGCAATGAGCTCCACAAATCTGCCCTTCGCGAAGGGCCGTTTTCCCCCGGAGAACTGCCTCGCGGTAGCCCTGTTCTGGAAGTGGAACGAGTATGTAGTGTTGGCGTTCAGCTATTGTGAAGGCTCGCTTTGGCCCAGGGCAAACGAAGCGCCGGGGGAAATCTTAGCAGAGCCCGGCGCCTTTCCACGGTTCAAAGCGTGGAACAGCAGACTCTTTTGCAAAGAAGAGAGCGCACAGGCAACAGCAGCCTGCACGTTTCTCAGTGAAAGGGAGAACTCCCTGACTTCATCCAGTCCTCTGAGCAAAGCAGGCAGAGGGAGAGAAACTTTCTTTCCTTCCTCTTTCCTGCAACGAATTCCTCATTTGCTCTTGCAAATGCAAGGCTTCTTCTAAAAAACTACGTCACGGTGCAGGGATCCATCCAGAGGAGCAACGAAATAGTTTTAGCTGGAAGGGCTTGGCTGAGCAGCCGGGGAGAAAAGGCCTCTTGCTGTTCTCTTTTCTTTCTGCCCGAATGCGGTCAATTGGCACCTGCCAAGGCAAGGTTTCCCAGCACAAACTACAAAGCAGCAGCTCTCTGCTGGCAGAGGAAATCCCATTCAGTGTTGCCCTTGCGAGATAGTGTTGCTACAGTGAGGCCCAGGGAAAACACACTGCCTAGAGAAATCCTAGCAAAGCCCTGTGTTTCCCCACAGGAATGTATGTCCGTTTCAGTTCTTTGCCAACAACGGAGCTCAGAGGCAAGGTCAGATTGTGTGTATCTCAGTGAGAGAAAGAACACTGTGACTTCCCCGGTTCCTCTGACGAAAGCAGTTATTGGGAGAAAAGCGTCCTTTGCTTTCGCTTTCCCGCAATGAGCTCCACAGATCTGCCCTTCGCGAAGGGCCGTTTTCCCCCGGAGAACTGCCTCGCGGTAGCCCTGTTCTGGAAGTGGAACGAGTATGCAGCGTTAGCGTTCAGCTAATGCGAAGGCTCGCTTTGGCCCAGGGCAAACGAAGCGCTGGGGGAAATCTTAGCAGAGCCCGGCGCCTTTCCACGGTTCAAAGCGTGGAACTGCAGACTCTTTTGCAAAGAACAGAGCGCACAGGCAACAGCAGCCTGCACGTTTCTCAGTGAAAGGGAGAACTCCCTGACTTCATCCAGTCCTCTGAGCAAAGCAGGCAGAAGGAGAGAAACTTTCTTTCCTTCCTCTTTCCTGCAACGAATTCCTCATTTGCTCTTGCAAACGCAAGGCTTCTTCTGAAAAACTACGTCACGGTGCAGGGATTCTTCCAGAGGAGCAACGACATAGTTTTAGCTGGAAGGGCTTGGCTGAGCAGCCGGGGAGAAAAGGCCTCTTGCTGTTCTCTTTTCTTTCTGCCCGAATGCGGTCAATTGGCACTTGCCAAAGCAAGGTTTCCCAGCACAAACTACAAAGCAGCAGCTCTCTCCTGGCAGAGGAAATTCCATGCAGTGCTGCCCTGGCGAGATAGTGTTGGTACAGTGAGGCCCAGGGAAAACACACTGCCTAGAGAAATCCTAGCAAAGCCCTGTGTTTCCCTACAGGAATGTATGTCCGTTTCAGTTCTTTGCCAGCAACGGAGATCAGAGGCAACGTCAGATTGTGTGTATCTCAGTGAGAGAAAGAACACTGTGACTTCCCCCGTTCCTCTGACGAAAGTAGTTAGAGGGAGAAAAGCGTCCTTTGCTTTCGCTTTCCCGCAATGAGCTCCACAGATCTGCCCTTCGCGAAGGGCCGTTTTCCCCCGGAGAACTGCCTCGCGGTAGCCCTGTTCTGGAAGTGGAACGAGTATGCAGTGTTGGCGTTCAGCTATTGTGAAGGCTCGCTTTGGCCCAGGGCAAACGAAACGCCGGGGGAAATCTTAGCAGAGCCCGGCGCCTTTCCACGGTTCAAAGCGTGGAACTGCAGACTCTTTTGCAAAGAAGAGAGCGCACAGGCAACAGCAGCCCGCACCTTTCTCAGTGAAAGGGAGAACTCCCTGACTTCATCCAGTCCTCTGAGCAAAGCAGGCAGAAGGAGAGAAACTTTCTTTCCTTCCTCTTTCCTGCAACGAATTCCTCATTTGCTCTTGCAATCGCAAGGCTTCTTCTAAAAAACTACGTCACGGTGCAGGGATCCATCCAGAGGAGCAACGAAATAGTTTTAGCTGGAAGTGATTGGCAGAGCAGCCGGGGAGAAAAGGCCTCTTGCTATTTTCTTTTCTTTCTGCCCGAATGCGGTCAATTGGCACCTGCCAAGGCAAGGTTTCCCAGCACAAACTACAAAGCAACAGCTCTCTCATGAAGAGGAAATCCCATTCAGTGTTGCCCTTGCGAGATAGTGTTGCTACAGTGAGGCCCAGGGAAAACACACTGCCTAGAGAAATCCTAGCAAAGCCCTGTGTTTCCCCACAGGAATGTATGTCCGTTTCAGTTCTCTCCCAACAACGGAGCTCAGAGGCAAGGTCAGATTGTGTGTATCTCAGTGAGAGAAAGAACACTGTGACTTCCCCCGTTCCTCTGACGAAAGCAGTTAGAGGGAGAAAAGCGTCCTTTGCTTTCGCTTTCCCGCAATGAGCTCCACAGATCTGCCCTTCGCGAAGGGCCGTTTTCCCCCGGAGAACTGCCTCGCGGTAGCCCTGTTCTGGAAGTGGAACGAGTATGTAGTGTTGGCGTTCAGCTATTGTGAAGGCTCGCTTTGGCCCAGGGCAAACGAAGCGCCGGGGGAAATCTTAGCAGAGCCCGGCGCCTTTCCACGGTTCAAAGCGTGGAACAGCAGACTCTTTTGCAAAGAAGAGAGCGCACAGGCAACAGCAGCCTGCACGTTTCTCAGTGAAAGGGAGAACTCCCTGACTTCATCCAGTCCTCTGAGCAAAGCAGGCAGAAGGAGAGAAACTTTCTTTCCTTCCTCTTTCCTGCAACGAATTCCTCATTTGCTCTTGCAATCGCAAGGCTTCTTCTAAAAAACTACGTCACGGTGCAGGGATCCATCCAGAGGAGCAACGAAATAGTTTTAGCTGGAAGTAATTGGCAGAGCAGCCGGGGAGAAAAGGCCTCTTGCTATTTTCTTTTCTTTCTGCCCGAATGCGGTCAATTGGCACCTGCCAAGGCAAGGTTTCCCAGCACAAACTACAAAGCAGCAGCTCTCTGCTGGCAGAGGAAATCCCATTCAGTGTTGCCCTTGCGAGATAGTGTTGCTACAGTGAGGCCCAGGGAAAACACACTGCCTAGAGAAATCCTAGCAAAGCCCTGTGTTTCCCCACAGGAATGTATGTCCGTTTCAGTTCTTTGCCAACAACGGAGCTCAGAGGCAAGGTCAGATTGTGTGTATCTCAGTGAGAGAAAGAACACTGTGACTTCCCCGGTTCCTCTGACGAAAGCAGTTATTGGGAGAAAAGCGTCCTTTGCTTTCGCTTTCCCGCAATGAGCTCGACAGATCTGCCCTTCGCGAAGGGCCGTTTTCCCCCGGAGAACTGCCTCGCGGTAGCCCTGTTCTGGAAGTGGAACGAGTATGCAGTGTTAGCGTTCAGCTAATGCGAAGGCTCGCTTTGGCCCAGGGCAAACGAAGCGCTGGAGGAAATCTTAGCAGAGCCCGGCGCCTTTCCACGGTTCAAAGCGTGGAACTGCAGACTCTTTTGCAAAGAAGAGAGCGCACAGGCAACAGCAGCCTGCACGTTTCTCAGTGAAAGGGAGAACTCCCTGACTTCATCCAGTCCTCTGAGCAAAGCAGGCAGAAGGAGAGAAACTTTCTTTCCTTCCTCTTTCCTGCAACGAATTCCTCATTTGCTCTTGCAAACGCAAGGCTTCTTCTGAAAAACTACGTCACGGTGCAGGGATACTTCCAGAGGAGCAACGACATAGTTTTAGCTGGAAGGGCTTGGCAGAGCAGCCGGGGAGAAAAGGCCTCTTGCTGTTCTCTTTTCTTTCTGCCCGAATGCGGTCAATTGGCACTTGCCAAAGCAAGGTTTCCCAGCACAAACTACAAAGCAGCAGCTCTCTCCTGGCAGAGGAAATCCCATGCAGTGTTGCCCTGGCGAGATAGTGTTGGTACAGTGAGGCCCAGGGAAAACACACTGCCTAGAGAAATCCTAGCAAAGCCCTGTGTTTCCCCACAGGAATGTATGTCCGTTTCAGTTCTTCGCCAGCAACGGAGCAAAGAGGCAACGTCAGATTGTGTGTATCTCAGTGAGAGAAAGAACACTGTGACTTCCCCTGTTCCTCTGACGAAAGCAGTTAGAGGGAGAAAAGCGTCCTTTGCTTTCGCTTTCCCGCAATGAGCTCGACAGATCTGCCCTTCGCGAAGGGCCGTTTTTCCCCGGAGAACTGCTTCGCGGTAGCCCTGTTCTGGAAGTGGAACGAGTATGCAGTGTTAGCGTTCAGCTAATGTGAAGGCTCGCTTTGGCCCAGGGCAAACGAAGCGCCGGGGGAAGTCTTAGCAGAGCCCGGCGCCTTTCCACGGTTCAAAGCGTGGAAGTGCAGACTCTTGTGCAAAGAAGAGAGCGCACAGGCAACAGCAGCCTGCACGTTTCTCAGTGAAAGGGAGAACTCCCTGACTTCATCCAGTCCTCTGAGCAAAGCAGGCAGAGGGAGAGAAACTTTCTTTCCTTCCTCTTTCCTGCAACGAATTCCTCATTTGCTCTTGCAAACGCAAGGCTTCTTCTAAAAAACTACGTCACGGTGCAGGGATCCATCCAGAGGAGCAACGAAATAGTTTTAGCTGGAAGTGATTGGCAGAGCAGCCGGGGAGAAAAGGCCTCTTGCTATTTTCTTTTCTTTCTGCCCGAATGCGGTCAATTGGCACCTGCCAAGGCAAGGTTTCCCAGCACAAACTACAAAGCAGCAGCTCTCTGCTGGCAGAGGAAATCCCATTCAGTGTTGCCCTTGCGAGATAGTGTTGCTACAGTGAGGCCCAGGGAAAACACACTGCCTAGAGAAATCCTAGCAAAGCCCTGTGTTTCCCCACAGGAATGTATGTCCGTTTCAGTTCTTTGCCAACAACGGAGCTCAGAGGCAACGTCAGATTGTGTGTATCTCAGTGAGAGAAAGAACACTGTGACTTCCTCCGTTCCTCTGACGAAAGCAGTTAGAGGGAGAAAAGCGTCCTTTGCTTTCGCTTTCCCACAATGAGCTCCACAGATCTGCCCTTCGCGAAGGGCCGTTTTCCCCCGGAGAACTGCCTCGCGGTAGCCCTGTTCTGGAAGTGGAACGAGTATGCAGTGTTAGCGTTCAGCTAATGTGAAGGCTCGCTTTGGCCCAGGGCAAACGAAGCGCCGGGGGAAGTCTTAGCAGAGCCCGGCGCCTTTCCACGGTTCAAAGCGTGGAACTGCAGACTCTTGTGCAAAGAAGAGAGCGCACAGGCAACAGCAGCCCGCACCTTTCTCAGTGAAAGGGAGAACTCCCTGACTTCATCCAGTCCTCTGAGCAAGCAGGCAGAGGGAGAGAAACTTTCTTTCCTTCCTCTTTCCTGCAACGAATTCCTCATTTGCTCTTGCAATCGCAAGGCTTCTTCTAAAAAACTACGTCACGGTGCAGGGATCCATCCAGAGGAGCAACGAAATAGTTTTAGCTGGAAGGGCTTGGCTGAGCAGCCGGGGAGAAAAGGCCTCTTGCTGTTCTCTTTTCTTTCTGCCCGAATGCGGTCAATTGGCACTTGCCAAAGCAAGGTTTCCCAGCACAAACTACAAAGCAGCAGCTCTCTCCTGGCAGAGGAAATCCCATGCAGTGCTGCCCTGGCGAGATAGTGTTGCTACAGTGAGGCCCAGGGAAAACACACTGCCTAGAGAAATCCTAGCAAAGCCCTGTGTTTCCCTACAGGAATGTATGTCCGTTTCAGTTCTTTGCCAACAACGGAGCTCAGAGGCAACGTCAGATTGTGTGTATCTCAGTGAGAGAAAGAACACTGTGACTTCCTCCGTTCCTCTGACGAAAGCAGTTAGAGGGAGAAAAGCGTCCTTTGCTTTCGCTTTCCCGCAATGAGCTCCACAGATCTGCCCTTCGCGAAGGGCCGTTTTCCCCCGGAGAACTGCCTCGCGGTAGCCCTGTTCTGGAAGTGGAACGAGTATGTAGTGTTGGCGTTCAGCTATTGTGAAGGCTCGCTTTGGCCCAGGGCAAACGAAGCGCCGGGGGAAATCTTAGCAGAGCCCGGCGCCTTTCCACGGTTCAAAGCGTGGAACTGCAGACTCTTTTGCAAAGAAGAGAGCGCACAGGCAACAGCAGCCTGCACGTTTCTCAGTGAAAGGGAGAACTCCCTGACTTCATCCAGTCCTCTGAGCAAAGCAGGCAGAAGGAGAGAAACTTTCTTTCCTTCCTCTTTCCTGCAATGAATTCCTCATTTGCTCTTGCAATCGCAAGGCTTCTTCTAAAAAACTACGTCAGGAGAAAAATAGAGGCGGAGCCAAGATGGCGGACTAGGCAGACGTTACCTCGGATCCCTCTTACAACAAAGACACGGAAAAACAAGTGAATCGATCACATACATAACAATCTATGAACCCTGAACAACAAACACAGATTTAGAGACGGAGAAAGAACTAATACAGGGAAGCAGCGATAGTTTCCAGAGCCTGGAGCCAGCGTACCAGTCAGGTACGGCACAAGCACAGAGACCTGCTCCACCCCCCCTGAACTAACCCCGGGAGAGGGACCAGCCGGTTCCACGGGCGGCGTGGGACGCAGCCGGTAGGAGAAGTCCCCGGGAGGCAGTGACTGATCTTGGAGCAGAAAGAGCAGCATCCGAGCCGGGAACCGTCCCGCAGGGATTTGGAC
The DNA here is from genome assembly GCF_030014295.1 of Loxodonta africana. Classification (NCBI taxonomy): domain Eukaryota; kingdom Metazoa; phylum Chordata; class Mammalia; order Proboscidea; family Elephantidae; genus Loxodonta; species Loxodonta africana. Next base: position 1,070,688 of record NW_026974834.1, read on the forward strand.
TGCTCGCAGGTACGCCATAAACACGGAGAGTTGCTCCACCCCCTGAACTAACCCCGGGAAGGGGACCAGCCGGGTCGCGCGGGCGGCGTGGGACGCAGCCGGTAGGAGAAGTCCCCGGGAGGCAGCGACTGGTACTGGAGTGGGGAGAACAGCGTTCCAGCCGGGACACTTGGTCGCGGCACAAGCACGGGGAGCTACTCCACCCATCTGAACTAATCCCGGGAGGGGGCCCACCTGGTTCACGAGGGCGGCACGGCCACGCGGCTGGAGGGACGAGAAGTCCCCGGGAGGCAGCGACTGATTTTGGAGTTGAGAGTGCACCGTCCCAGTAGGGGAGCCTTGACGCTGGGCGTGGGGCTGGAAACGGAGGATCTGACCGTGACTCCAGCGGGCCAGACCCCCTGGGGGCAATCTCCACACAGCCAGCACACATACGCGACGCGCCCGCGGGAATCTCAGATATAACAGTCATTCCAAGCAAGACAAGCAACTCTGGCTATATTCTGAGGTGCTACTCTCCTATCTCTCTGTTCCCTCCCCCACCCTCCCCAGGCGGCTTCATTAACATCTGAATAGCCTGAGCCAGAGGGAGAACTCTGATAGGGATCTGACTGCAGTTTTTTTTTAGCGGATTTTCTGGAAAAACTAGTTTCCCAGTGATGGCTCGGAGACAACAATCCATATCAAACCACTTAAAGAAGCAGACCGTGACAGCTTCTCCAACCCCCCAAACAAAAGAATCAAAATCTTTCCCAAATGAAGATACAATTTTGGAATTATCAGATACAGAATATAAAAAACTAATTTACAGAATGCTTAATGATATCACAAATGAAATTAGGATATCTGCAGAAAAAGCCAAGGAACACACTGATAAAACTGTTGAAGAACTCAAAAAGATTATTCAAGAACATACTGGAAAAATTAATAAGTTGCAAGAATCCATAGAGAGACAACATGTAGAAATCCAAAAGATTAACAATAAAATAACAGAATTAGACAACACACTAGGAAGTCAGAGGAGCAGACTCGAGCAATTAGAATGCAGACTGGGACATCTGGAGGACCAGGGAATCAACACCAACATAGCTGGAAAAAAATCAGATAAAAGAATTAAAAAAAATGAAGAAACCCTAAGAATTATGTGGGACTCTATCAAGAAGGATAACCTGCGGATGATTGGAGTCCCAGAACAGGGAGGGGGGACAGAAAACACAGAGAAAATAGTTGAAGAACTTCTGACAGAAAACTTCCCTGACATCATGAAAGACGAAAGGATATCTATCCAAGATGCTCATCGAACCCCATTTAAGATTGATACAAAAAGAAAAACACCAAGACATATTATCATCAAACTCACCAAAACCAAAGATAAACAGAAAATTTTAAAAGCAGCCAGGGAGAAAAGAAAGGTTTCCTTCAAGGGAGAATCAATAAGAATATGTTCTGACTACTCAGCAGAAACCATGCAGGCAAGAAGGGAGTGGGATGACATATACAGAACACTGAAGGAGAAAAACTGCCAACCAAGGATCATATATCCAGCAAAACTCTCTCTGAAATATGAAGGCGAAATTAAGATATTTACAGACAAACACAAGTTTAGAGAATTTGCAAAAACCAAACCAAAGCTACAAGAAATGCTAAAGGATATTGTTTGGTCACAGAACCAATAATATCAGATATCAGCACAACACAAGGTCACAAAACAGAACGTCCTGATATCAACTCAAATAGGGAAATCACAAAAACAAACAAATTAAGATTAATTAAAAAAAATACACATAACAGGGAATCATGGAAGTCAATAGGTAAAAGATCACAATAATCAAAAAGAGGGACTAAATACAGGAGGCATTGAACTGCCATATGGAGAGTGATACAAGGCGATATAGAACAACACAAGTTAGGTTTTTACTTAGAAAAATAGGGGTATATAATGAGGTAACCACAAAAAGGCATAACAACTCTATATCTCAAGACAAAAACCAAGAAAAACGTAACGACTCAACTAACATAAAGTCAAACACTATGAAAATGAGGGTCTCACAATTTACTAAAAAAAACGCCTCAGCACAAAAAAGTGTGTGGAAAAATGAAATTGTCAACAACACACATAAAAAGGCATCAAAATGACAGCACTAAAAACTTATTTATCTATAATTACCCTGAATGTAAATGGACTAAATGCACCAATAAAGAGACAGAGAGTCACAGACTGGATAAAGAAACACGATCCATCTATATGCTGCCTACAAGAGACACACCTTAGACTTAGAGACACAAACAAACTAAAACTCAAAGGATGGAAAAAAGTATATCAAGCAAACAATAAGCAAAAGAGAAGAGGAGTAGCAATATTAATTTCTGACAAAATAGACTTTAGACTTAAATCCACCACAAAGGATAAAGAAGGACACTATATAATGATAAAAGGGACAATTGATCAGGAAGACATAACCATATTAAATATTTATGCACCCAATGACAGGGCTGCAAGATACATAAATCAAATTTTAACAGAACTGAAAAGCGAGATAGATACCTCCACAATTATAGTAGGAGACTTCAACACACCACTTTCGGAGAAGGACAGGACATCCAGTAAGAAGCTCAACAGAGACACGGAAGATCTAATTACAACAATCAACCAACTTGACCTCATTGACTTATACAGAACTCTCCACCCAACTGCTGCAAAGTATACTTTTTTTTCCAGCGCACATGGAACATTCTCTAGAATAGACCACATATTAGGTCATAAAACAAACCTTTGCAGAGTCCAAAACATCGAAATATTACAAAGCATCTTCTCAGACCACAAGGCAATAAAACTAGAGATCAATAACAGAAAAACGAGGGAAAAGAAATCAAATACTTGGAAAATGAACAATACCCTCCTGAAAAAAGACTGGGTTATAGAAGACATCAAGGAGGGAATAAGGAAATTCATAGAAAGCAACGAGAATGAAAATACTTCCTATCAAAACCTCTGGGACACAGCAAAAGCAGTGCTCAGAGGCCAATTTATATCAATAAATGCACACATACAAAAAGAAGAAAGAGCCAAAATCAGAGAACTGTCCCTACAACTTGAACAAATAGAAAGTGAGCAACAAAAGAATCCATCAGGCACCAGAAGAAAACAAATAATAAAAATTAGAGCTGAACTAAATGAATTAGAGAACAGAAAAACAATCGAAAGAATTAACAAAGCCAAAAGCTGGTTCTTTGAAAAAATTAACAAAATTGATAAACCATTGGCTAGACTGACTAAAGAAATACAGGAAAGGAAACAAATAACCCGAATAAGAAATGAGAAGGACCACATCACAACAGAACCAAACGAAATTAAAAGAATCATTTCAGATTATTATGAAAAATTGTACTCTAACAAATTTGAAAACCTAGAAGAAATGGATGAATTCCTGGAAAAACACTACCTACCTAAACTAACACATTCAGAAGTAGAACAACTAAATAGACCCATAACAAAAAAAGAGATTGAAACGGTAATCAAAAAACTCCCAACAAAAAAAAGTCCTGGCCCGGACGGCTTCACTGCAGAGTTCTACCAAATTTTCAGAGAAGAGTTAACACCACTACTACTAAAGGTATTCCAAAGCATAGAAAATGACGGAATACTACCCAACTCATTCTATGAAGCCACCATCTCCCTGATACCAAAACCAGGTAAAGACATTACAAAAAAAGAAAATTATAGACCTATATCCCTCATGAACATTGATGCAAAAATCCTCAACAAAATTCTAGCCAATAGAATCCAACGACACATCAAAAAAATAATTCTCCCTGATCAAGTGGGATTTATACCAGGTATGCAAGGCTGGTTTAATATCAGAAAAACCATTAATGTAATCCATCACATAAATAAAACAAAAGACAAAAACCACATGATCTTATCAATTGATGCAGAAAAGGCATTTGACAAAGTTCAACACCCATTCATGATAAAAACTCTTACCAAAATAGGAATTGAAGGAAAATTCCTCAACATAATAAAGGGCATCTATGCAAAGCCAACAGCCAATATCACTCTAAATGGAGAGAACCTGAAAGCATTTCCCTTGAGAACGGGAACCAGACAAGGATGCCCTTTATCACCACTCTTATTCAACATCGTGTTGGAAGTCTTAGCCAGGGCAATCAGGCTAGACAAAGAAATAAAAGGTATCCGGATTGGCAAGGAAGAAGTAAAGTTATCACTATTTGCAGATGACATGATTATATACACAGAAAACCCTAAGGAATCCTCCAGAAAACTACTGAAACTAATAGAAGAGTTTGGCAGAGTCTCAGGGTATAAAATAAACATACAAAAATCACTTGGATTCCTCTACATCAACAAAAAGAACACCGAAGAGGAAATAACCAAATCAATACCATTCACAGTAGCCCCCAAGAAGATAAGATACTTAGGAATAAATCTTACCAAGGATGTAAAAGACCTATACAAAGAAAACTACAAAGCTCTACTACAAGAAATTCAAAAGGACATACTTAAGTGGAAAAACATACCTTGCTCATGGATAGGAAGACTTAACATAGTAAAAATGTCTATTCTACCAAAAGCCATCTATACATTTAACGCACTTCCGATCCAAATTCCAATGTCATATTTTAAGGGGATAGAGAAACAAATCACCAATTTCATATGGAAGGGAAAGAAGCCCCGGATAAGCAAAGCACTACTGAAAAAGAAGAAGAAAGTGGGAGGCCTCACCTTACCTGACTTCAGAACCTATTATACAGCCACAGTAGTCAAAACAGCCTGGTATTGGTACAACAACAGACACATAGACCAATGGAACAGAATTGAGAACCCAGACATAGATCCATCCACGTATGAGCAGCTGATATTTGACAAAGGACCAGTGTCAATTAACTGGGGAAAAGACAGCCTTTTTAACAAATGGTGCTGGCATAACTGGATATCCATTTGCAAAAAAATGAAACAGGACCCATACCTCACACCATGCACAAAAACTAACTCCAAGTGGATCAAAGACCTAAACATAAAGACTAAAACGATAAAGATCATGGAAGAAAAAATTGGGACAACCCTAGGAGCCTTAATACAAGGTATAAACAGAATACAAAACATTACCAAAAATGATGAAGAGAAACCCGATAACTGGGAGCTCCTAAAAATCAAACACCTATGCTCATCTAAAGACTTCACCAAAAGAGTAAAAAGACCACCTACAGATTGGGAAAGAATTTTCAGCTATGACATCTCCGACCAGCGCCTGATCTCTAAAATCTACATGATTCTGGCAAAACTCAACCACAAAAAGACAAACAACCCAATCAAGAAGTGGGCAAAGGATATGAACACACATTTCTCTAAAGAAGATATTCAGGCAGCCAACAGATACATGAGAAAATGCTCTCGATCATTAGCCATTAGAGAAATGCAAATTAAAACTACGATGAGATTCCATCTCACACCAGCAAGGCTGGCATTAATCCAAAAAACACAAAATAATAAATGTTGGAGAGGCTGCGGAGAGATTGGAACTCTCATACACTGCTGGTGGGAATGTAAAATGGTACAACCACTTTGGAAATCTACCTGGCGTTATCTTAAACAGTTAGAAATAGAACTACCATACAAGCCAGAAATCCCACTCCTAGGAATATACCCTAGAGATACAAGAGCCTTCATACAAACAGATATATGCACACCCATGTTTATTGCAGCTCTGTTTACAATAGCAAAAAGTTGGAAGCAACCAAGGTGTCCATCAACGGATGAATGGTTAAATAAATTGTGGTATATTCACACAATGGAATACTACGCATCGATAAAGAACAGTGACGAATCTCTGAAACATTTCATAACATGGAGGAACTTGGAAGGCATTATGCTGACCGAAATTAGTCAGAGGCAAAAGGACAAATATTGTATAAGACCACTATTATAAGATCTTGAGAAATAGTAAACCTGAAAAGAACAAAAAAAAAAAAAAAAAAAAACTACGTCACGGTGCAGGGATCCTTCCAGAGGAGCAACGACATAGTTTTAGCTGGAAGGGATTGGCAGAGCAGCCGGGGAGAAAAGGCCTCTTGCTGTTCTCTTTTCTTTCTGCCCGAATGCGGTCAATTGGCACTTGCCAAAGCAAGGTTTCCCAGCACAAACTACAAAGCAGCAGCTCTCTCCTGGCAGAGGAAATCCCATGCAGTGCTGCCCTGGCGAGATAGTGTTGCTACAGTGAGGCCCAGGGAAATCACACTGCCTAGAGAAATCCTAGCAAAGCCCTGTGTTTCCCCACAGGAATGTATGTCCGTTTCAGTTCTTTGCCAGCAACGGAGCTCAGAGGCAAGGTCAGATTGTGTGTATCTCAGTGAGAGAAAGAACACTGTGACTTCCCCCGTTCCTCTGACGAAAGCAGTTAGAGGGAGAAAAGCGTCCTTTGCTTTCGCTTTCCCGCAATGAGCTCCACAGATCTGCCCTTCGCGAAGGGCCGTTTTCCCCCGGAGAACAGCCTCGCGGTAGCCCTGTTCTGGAAGTGGAACGAGTATGCAGTGTTGGCGTTCAGCTATTGTGAAGGCTCGCTTTGGCCCAGGGCAAACGAAGCGCCAGGGGAAATCTTAGCAGAGCCCGGCGCCTTTCCACGGTTCAAAGCGTGGAACTGCAGACTCTTTTGCAAAGAAGAGAGCGCACAGGCAACAGCAGCCCGCACGTTTCTCAGTGAAAGGGAGAACTCCCTGACTTCATCCAGTCCTCTGAGCAAAGCAGGCAGAGGGAGAGAAACTTTCTTTCCTTCCTCTTTCCTGCAACGAATTCCTCATTTGCTCTTGCAAACGCAGGGCTTCTTCTGAAAACCTACTTCACGGTGCAGGGATCCTTCCAGAGGCGCAACGACATAGTTTTAGCTGGAAGGGCTTGGGAAAGCAGCCGGGGAGAAAAGGCCTCTTGCTATTCTCTTTTCTTTCTAACGCAAACCCTAACGCAAACCCTAAAACATAACACCAAAACCTAACCTAAACCTTAACACTATCCCTCACACTAACTCTAACACTAACCCGAAACCTAATCATAAACCTAACCCTAACTCTGAACCAAACTTAACCATGACCAGAACCACAATGCCTAACCGAAACCCTCACCCAAACCCTAACCCTAAACTACACCTCTAAACCCTAACACCTTACCATAACCATAATCCTAACTCTACCCAACCCTAACCATAAACCTAACACTCACCCCAACCACAATGCCTAACACAAATCGTAACCCTAACTGTTACACTTAACTTAACCCTAACCTAAAATCTAACCCTAACCCTAAAACTAAACAGAACCCATAAACTTAACGCTAACCCTAAACATAAACTTAACACTAACCTGAAAACGAACCCAAACCTTAGCCATATCCCTAACCCTCACCCTACTTTACTTCACCCTATCCCTAACCTAAAGCTAACCCTAACTTTAACAATAATACAACACCTAAACCTAACCCTAACCTTAACCTTGGCCCATCTGTAACCCTAAACCTAACCCTTATACTAACTCTGACACTAACCCTTGCCCGAAACCTAATTCTGACCCTAACCCTGACCCTAACCCTAACCTAACCTTAACCCTAACTTTAAGCCTACCATAAACTTAACCTAAACCTAACCCCTAACCCAACTCTAACCCTAAACCTAGCCCTAACCCTAACCGTAACAGTTACGCAAAACCCTCACCTTAACTGTAAATGTAAATCTAACTCTTACCGTAACCCTAAACTTAACCCTAATTATAACCCTATCCTAAACCTAACTGAAACACTAACCACTAACCCTAACTCTAACCCTAATGATTAGCCTAAACCTAACCTTAACCCTAAACCTAACCTTAACCACTAACCCTAACACTAACCCTAACCCGAAACCAAACCCTCACACTTAACCAAAATTTCAACCTAACCATAACCCTAAACCTACCCTAACTTCATTCAAACCCTAACCCTAAGCTAAACTAACACTAAACCTAACCCTAACCCTAAACCTAAATCTAACCCTAACCCTGAATCTAACCTGAACTCTAAACCAAAACCCTAAACCTGACCCTAACATTAATCCAAACACCTACCCCAACCCTAACCCTCATCCTTAACCTACATTCCACCCTAAACCTAAACCTAAAGCACTATCACCATACTCTAGCCCTAACTCTAAACCTAACCTAACTCTAACCCTAAACCTTACTGTAACACCCAAAAACATCAGCTTAATGTAAACATAACACTAATCCTCACACGAAACCCTAACCCTTTCCCTAACCCTAACCCTATCCCTCATCCTAACCCTAAACCTGACGTAAACCTAACTCTTACCCTAACCTTAAACTTAACCTTAACCTTAACTCTACCCTAACCTTAACCGTAAACCTAACAATAACTCTAAACCTGACCTTAACCCTAACCCTAAACCCTAGCACTAACTCTAAACATAACCCTAACCTAGCCTTACACTTTACCGTAAACCTAGTCTTAACCCTAACCTGACCGCTACCTTAACCCTAACCTAAACCTAACCCTAACACTAACCTTAACCCTAAATCTAACATTAACCCTGAACCCCACTATTAACTGAAACTTCACCATGACCCTAACTCTAACCCTAACCGTAACAATTACCCTAAACCCTCACCTTAACTGTAAACCTAAACCTAACCCTCACCATATCCCCAACCCTCACCCTAACCCCTAACTATATTCCTAACCCTAAACCTAATGCTATCCCTAACCCTAACTGTAACCCTAACACGAACAGTAACCCTAATCTAACACTAACCCTAACATTAACCCTAAACTTAAACCTACCCTAACCATAAACCTAAAACTAGCAGCCTAAACCTAACGTCTAACACTAACCCTAATCCTAACCCTAACCCTAACTCTCACCCTTAACCTAAACTTCACACTAACCCTAAACCTAAAACTAACCCTAACACTAAACATAACCCCTAACCCTAAACTGGACCCTAAATCTAACCATAACACTAACCTGAACACAAACCCAAACTCTAGCCCGAACCCTAAAAGTAACCCTCAGCCTATGCTAAACTTCAACCAAATCCTAACCCTAACCATAACCGTAAATGTAAACCTAGCCCAAACCCTAACCTTAAACCTAACTCTAACCGTAAAGCTAGTCCATCTGTAACCCTAAACCTAAGCCTTACAATAGCTCTGAACCTAACCCTAATCCTAAGCCCAACAATAGACCTAATCCTAAACCTAACCCGAACTCTAAACTTGACCCTAAATAGAACACTAACTCTAACCCTAAACCAGGACTTAAACCTAAAACTTACCCTGCACCTAACCCTAAACCTAACCCTAACTCTAACTCTAACCCTAATCCTAACACTTGCCCTAAAACCTAACCTTAACTGCAATACTAACTGTAACCCTCACCTAACCCCTAACCGTACCCCCAAAAGCTAACCCTAATGCTATCCCTAACCCTAACCCTAACACTCACCTGAAAACCTAAGCCCTAACGATAACCCTAACCCAAAACATAACCCCTAGCACCAAAGCCTAACCCTAACTCTAACACTAACCCGAAACCTAATCATAAAACTAACCCTAACCCTAAACCAAACCTAACCATGACCAGAACCACAATGCCTAACCGGAACCCTCACCCAAGCCCTCACCCAAAACTACTCCTCTAATCCCTAACACCTTACCATAACCAGAATCCTAACCCTACCCAACCCTAATCCTAAACCTAATCCTCACACCAACCACAATGCCTAACACAAACCGTAAACCTAACCCTAACCGTAACACTGAACTTAACCCTAACCTAAAATCTACCCCAACCCTAAAAGTAAACACAACCCATAAACTTATTCCTAACCCTAAACATAACCTTAACACTAACCTGAAAACTCAAGCAAACCTTAGCCATAACCCTAACCCTCACCCTATCTTAAACTTCACCCTATCCCTAATCTAAAGCACACCCTAACTTTAACCCTGACCCTAACCTTAACCTTGGCCCACCTGTAACCCCAAACCTAACCCTTACAATAACTCTGACCCTAACCCTCACCCTAAACCTAATCCTAATCCTAACCCTGACCCTAACCCTAACCAAACCTTAACCCTAACTTTACCCTACCATAAACTTGAACCTAACCCTAACCGGTAACCCGAAATCTAAACCTAACCCTAGCCCTAGCCCTAAACCTAACCCTAACCCTAAATGTAACACTTACCCAAAACCCTCACCTTAACTGGAAACATAAATCTAACTCTTAACCTAACCCTAAATATAACCCTACCCTAAACCTAACCGAAACACTAACACCTAAATCGAAATCAAATCCTGATCTTTAGCCTAAACCTAACCTTAACCCTAAGCCTAACCCTAACCACTAACCCTAATTCTAATCCTAACCCTAAGCCTGATCCTAAACCGAACCCTAACCCTTACCCTAAACCTGACCCTAACATTAACCGAAACACCTAACCCTAACCCAAACCCTAAACCTAACCCTAACCTTAACCCAAACACCTAACCCTAACGCTAACCCTAACCCTCATCCTTAACATAAATTTCAAGATAAACCTAAGCCTAACCTTAACCCTAAAACTAAACCTAACCCTAAACTATCCCCTAAATATAGCCCTAAACTTAAACCTCATCCTAACCCTAACTACAACCCTGACCTAACCGTAACACTGTAAACCATCAGCTTAAGTGTAAACCTAACACTAACCCTCCCACGAACACCTAACCCTTTCCCTAACCCTAACCCTATCCCTAATCCTAACCTTAACCCTGACCTAAACCTAACACTTACCCTAACGCTAAGCTTAACCTTAACTCCACCCTAAAACTAACAAAAACTCTAAACCTGACCCTACCTCTTACCCTAAACCCTAGTACTAGCTCTAACTCTAAACCTAACCCTAACCTAGCCCTACCCTTTACCGTAAACCTAGCCTTAACCCTAACCTTACCCCTACCCTAACCCTAACCCTAACACTAAACTTAACCCTAACTGTAATCTTAACCCTAACCCTTACCCTGACCCTGACTATTAACTGAAACTTCACCCTAAACCTAACCCAAACTCGAACTCGAACCCTAACTATAACACTTACCCTAAACCCTCACCTTAACTGTAAACCTAACCCTAACCCACACCCTAACCACAACCCTCACCCTAACCCCTAACCGTATCCCCAACCCTAAACCTAATGCTATCCCTAACCCTATCCCTAACCCAAACACGAACATTAAACCTAATCTAACCCTAACTCTAACATTAACCCAACCCTAACCATAAACCTAACATTAGCATCCTAAATCTAACCTCTAACACTAACTATAATCCTAACCCTAACTCTAACGCTTATCCTAACCCTCACCCTTAACCTAAACTTCACACTAACCCTAAACCAAAACATAACCCTAACCCTAAACATAACCCCTAACCCTAACCTGAACCCTAGCCTTAAAGCTAACCTGAACACAAACCCAAACTCTAACCCTAACCATAAAAATAACCCTCACCCTATCCTAAACTTCATCCAAACTCTAACACTACCTTAAACCTAAACCTAACCCAAACCCTAACCTTAAACCTACCTCTAACCATAGCGCTAGTCCATCTGTAACCCTAAACCTAACCCTTACAATAGCCCTGAAATTAACCCTAAACCTAATCCTAGCCCTAGACCTAATCCTAACCTAACCCTAACTGCACCCTTGACCCTAAAGAGAACACTAACTCTAACCCTAAACCTGGACCTAAACCTAAATCTTCCCCTACACCTAACCCTAAACCTAAAAATAACTCCAACTCTAACCCTAATCATAACACTTATCCTAAACCCACACTTTAACTGTAAAACTAACCGTAACCCTCACCCTAACCCCTAACCGTATCCCCCAAACCTAACCCTAATGCAATCCCTAACCTTAACCCTAAAACTAACCTGAAACCCCTGAGCCCTAACGATAACCCTAACTCTAACACAAACCCTAACCCCTAACACCAAAGCCTAATCCAAACCTTAACCCTAACTTTCACCCTAACTCTAACACTAACCCGAAACCTAATCATAAACCTAAACCAAACCCAACCATGACCAGAACCACAATTCCTAACCGGAACCCTCACCCAAACCCTAACCCTAAACTACACCTCCAACCACTAACACCTTACCATAAACCTAATCCTAACCTTTATCCTAACCCTCACCCTTAACCTAAACTTCACACTAACCCTAAACCAAAGCGTAACCCAAACCCTAAACATAACCCCTAACCCAAAACCGAACCCTAAACCTAACCTTAACACTAAGCTGAACACAAAACCAAACTTTGCCCAAACCATAAAAATAACCCTCACCCTATCCTAAACTTCATCCAAACCCTAATCCTAATCTTAAGTGTAAACCTAAACCTAACCCAAACCCTAACCTTAAACCTAACTCTAAGTATAATGCTAGTCCACCTGTAACCCTAAACCTAAGCATTTCAATAGCCCTGAACTTAACCCTAAACCTAATCCTAATCCTAACCCTAGACCGAATCCTAAACCTAACTCTAACCTTGACCCTAAATAGAACACTACCTCTCACCCTGAACCTGAAAGTAAACCTAAATCTTACCCTACATCTAAACCTAACCCTAAACCTAACCGTAACTCTAACTCTAACCCTAATCATAAGACTTGCCCTAAACCCTCACCTTAACTGTAAAACTAACCGTAACCCTCACCAGAACCCCTAAACGTATCCCTCAACACTAACCCTAATGCTAGCCCTAACACTAACCTGAAACCCTAAGCCCTAACGATAACCCTAACCCAAACCAAACCCCTAACACCAAAGCCTAACCCAAACCTTAAACCAAACACTCACCCTAAATCTAACACTAACCCGAAACCTAATCATAAACCTAACCCTAACCCTAAACCAAACCTAACCATGACCAGAACCAAAATGCCTAACCAGAACCCTCACCGAAACCCTAACCATAAACTACACCTCTAACCCCTAACACCTTATCATAACCATAATCCTAAGCCTACTCAACCCTGACGCTAAAACTAACCTTCAACCCAACCACAACGCCTAAAACAAACCGTAACCCTAACCATAACCGTAACACTAAACTTAACCCTAACCTAAAATCTAACCCTAACCCAGAACTAAACATAACCCATAAACTTAACCCTAACCCTAAACGTAACCTTAACAATAACCTGAAAACTTACCCAAACCTTTAGCCATAACCCTCACCCTAACCCACACCCTATCTTAAACTTCACCCTATCCCTAACCTAAAGCTAACCCTAACTTTAACCCTAACCGTACCCCTAAACCTAACACTAACCTTAACCTTGGCCCACCAGTCACCCTACACCTAACCCTTACGATAACTCTGACCCTAAACCTCACCCTAAACCTAATCCTAATCCTAATCCTAACCCTACCCTAACTCTAACCTAACCTTAACTTTAACCCTACCATAAAATTAAACCTAACCCTAAACCCTAATCCTACCTCTAACCCTAACCCTAACCGTAACACATACCCAAAACCTTCACCTTAACTGTAAACGTAACTCTAATTCTTACCCTAACCCTAAATAAAACCCTACCCTAAACCTAACCAAAACACCCCTAACCCTAACTCTAACCCTAATCCTTAGCCCAGACCTAACCATAACCCTAAACCTACCCTAACTTTATTCAAACCCTAACCTTAAACAAAACTAAAACAAACCCTAAACCTATCCCTAACCCTACCCCGACACTAATCTGAACAATAACCCCTAGCCCTAACCCTAACCCGCACGCTTAACATCAACTTCACCCTAACCCTATCCTAAAACTAAACATAACACTAAATCTCCCCCAACCATGAACCTAACCCAATCCTAAGCATAAAACTAACCCTAAACTTAACCCTAACCCTGACCCTGACCCTGACTCTAACCTTAATCCTAACCATAAAAATTACCCTACACACTCAGCTTAAATGGAAACCTATCACTAACCCACACCCTAACATCTAAATCTAAACCCAACCCTTAACCTAACCCTATCTCTAACCTTATCCTAGCCCTACACCTAAACATGACTTAATCCTAACACTTACCCTAAACCTGACCCTAAACCTAACCTTAACCTTCAACCTAATCCTAACCTGAACCCTAACCCCTACCCCAAACCCTAAGCTCAACCCTCACCCTTAAATTAAACTTCACCCTATCCCGAACTCTAACTTTAAACCGAATCCTAATCCTAACTCTAAACCTAACCCTAAACCTGACTCTAACATTAACCCAAACACCTAACCCTAACAGTAAGCCTAACCCTAACCCTAACCCTAACCTGACCCTAACCTTAACCCAAACACCTAACCCTAACACTAAACCTAACCCTAACCCTCATCCTTAACCTAAACTTCACCTAACCCTGACCCTGAAACTAAACATAACACTAAATCTCCCCCTAACCCTGACCGTAACCCAAATCCTAACCATAAACCTAACCCTAACCCGAACCTTAACCCTAACCCTGACCCTAACTCTAACCCTAATCCAACCCTAAAACTTACCCTACAAACTCAACTTAAATGGAAACCTAGCACTAACCCTCACCCTAACATCTAAACCTAACCCCAACCCTTAACCTGACCCTATCTCTAACCTTAACCATGCCCTAGCCTAACCATGATTTAACCCTAACACTTACCCTAAACCTAACCCTAAACCTAATCTTAAACCTAAACCTAAAACTAACCTTAACCCTAACCCTAACCCCTAACCCTAAGCTCAACCCTCACTCTTAACTTAAATTGCACCCAAACACTAACCCTAAAACGAACCCAACACTAACCCTAAACGCAAACATAAACCTGACCCTAACGTTAACCCGAACCCTAACGCTAACCCGAACTCTAAGCCGAACCCTAAACTGACCCTAACCTTAACCCAAACACCTAACCCTAACACTAACCCTAAACATAACTCTCATCCTTAACCTAAACTTCACCCTAAACCTAAGCCTAAGCCTAACCCTAAAACTAAACCTAACCCTAAACTATCACCTAACTCTAGCCCGAACGCTAAACCTAACAATGACCCTAACCATAACAGCCTAAAACATCAGCTTAACTGTAAACCTAACACTTACCCTCAGACGAACCCCTAACCCTTTCACAAACCCTAACCCGATCCCTAATCCTAAACCTAACGCTGACGTAAACCTAACCCTTCCCCAAACCTAAACTTAAACCTAACCTTAACTCTACCTATACCTAAACCAAACAATAACTCGAATCCTGACCCTAACCCTAACCCTAAACTCAGCACTAAGTATAATTCTAAACCTAACCCTAACCCTAACCCAGCCCAACCCTTTACCGTAAACCTAGTCTTAACCCTAACCTTACCTACCCTAAACCTAACACTAACGCTAACCTTAACCCTAACTCTAACATTAACCCTAACTTTTAGCGTAACCCTCACTATTAACTGAAACTTCACCCGAACCCTAACCCTAACTCTAACCATAACCATAACACTTACCCTGAACACTCACCTTAACTGTAAAACTAACCATAACCCTCAACCTAACCCCTAACTGTATCCCGAACCCTAACCCTAAAGCTATCCCTAAGCCTAACCCTAACATTCACCTGAACCTTTAAGCCCTAAGGATAACCCGAACCTGAAATCAAACCCTAACGCATAACACCAAAGCATAACCCAAACCTTAACCCTAACTCTCACCCTAACTCTAACACTAACCCGAAACCGAATCATAAATCTAACCCTAACCCTAAACCAAACCTAACCATGACCAGAACCACAATGCCTAACCAAAACCCTCACCCAAACCCTAACCCTAAACTACACCTCTAACTCCTAACACATTACCATAACCATAATCCTAAGCCTAACCAAACCTAACCCTAAACCTAACCCTCATCCCAACCACAACGCCTGACACAAACCATAACCCTAACCCTAACAGTAACACTGTAAATAACCCTAACCTAAAATCTAAACCTGACCCTAAAACTAAACAGAACCCGTAAACTTAACCCTAACCCTAAACATAACCTTAACGATAACCTGAAAACTAACGCAAACCTTAGCCATAACCCTAAACCTAACCCGCACCCTATCTTAAACTTCACCCTATCTCTATCCTAAAGCTAACCCTAACTTTAACCCTAAACCTAACCCTAACCTTAACCTTGGCCAACCTGTAACCCTCATCCAAACCCTTACAATAACTCTGACCCTATCCTTCGCCCTAAACCTAATGCTAATCCTAACCCTAACCTAACCTTACCCTAACCTAACCTTAACCCTACCATAATCTTAAACCAAACCCTAACTCCTAACCCTAACTCTAACCCTAACCCTAGCACTAAGCCTAACCCTAACACTTACCCAAAACCCTCATCTTAACTGTAAACGTAACTCTAACTCTTACCCTAACCCTAATCTTAACCCTAAATATAACTCTACCGTAAACGAAACTGAAACACTAACCCCTAACCCTAACTCTAACCCTAATCCTTAGCCTAAGCCTACCCTTAAACGTAAACCTAACCCTAACCCTAAACCGAACCCTCACTCTTAACCAAAATTCACCCTAACCATGACCCTAAACCTCCCCTAACTTCATTCAAACCCTAACCTTAACCAAAAATAAAACTAAACTTAAACCTAACCCTAAATGTAAACCTAACCCTAACCCGGACCATAACCTGAACCCTAACCCCTAACCCTAACCCTCACGCTTAACATAAACTTCACCCTAACTCTAACCCTAAAACTAAATATAACACTAAATCTCCGCCTAACCCTGACCCTAACCCTAATCCTAACCATAAACCTAACCCAAACCTGAACCTAACTCTAACCCTAACCCTAATCCTAACCCTAAAACTTACCCTACACACTCAGCTTAAATGGAAACCTAGAACTAACCCTCACCCTAACATCTAAACCTAACCCCAACCCTTAACCTAACCCTATCTCTAACCTTAACCTAGCCCTAAACCTAACAGTGACTTAACCCTAACATGTACTCTAAACCTAAGCATAAACCTAAACTTAACCCTAAACCTAATCCTAACCTTAACCCTAACCCTAACACCTAACGCTAACCTGAGCTCAACACTCGCCCTTAACTTTAAATGCACCCTAACACTAACCCTAAACTGAATCCTAACCCTAACCCTAAACCTAAGCCTAAACCTGACCCTAGCATTAACCCAAACACGTAAACCTGACCCTAATACTAACCCTAAATCTAACCCTAACCTTAACGCAAACACGTAACGCTAACACTAGTCCTAACCCTCATCCTTAAAGTATGCTTCACCCTAAACGTAAGCCTAAGCCTAACCTGAAACTAAACCTAACCCTAAACTATCCCCTCAGTCTAGCCCTAACCCTAAACCTAACCCTAACCCTAACTCTAACCATACCCCTAACCATAACACTCTAAAACATCAGCTAAACTGTAAACCTAACACTAACCATCACATGAATCGCTAACCCTTTCCCTAATCCTACCCCTATCCCTAATCCTAACCTTAACCTTGACCTAATCCTAACCCTTACCCTAACCCTAAACTTAACACTGACCTTAACTCGAACTTAACCCTAACCCTCACAATAACTCTAAACCTGACCCTAACCCTAAGCCTAAACCCTAGCACTAACTCTAACTCTAAACCTAACCCTAACCCTAACCTAGCCCTACCCTTTACCGTAAACCTAGCCTAAACCCTAACCTTACCCCTACCTTCAACCTAACCCTGACACTAACCTTAAGCATAACTCTAACCTTAACCCTAACCCTGACTATTAACTGAAACTTCACCCTAACCATAAGCCTAACTCTAACTCTAACCCTAACCAGAACAATTACCCTAAACCTTCACCTTCAATGTAAACCTAAACCTAACCCTTAACTGTATCCCCAACCCTAAACCTAATGCTATCTATCCCTCACATTATCCCTAACCCTAACCCGAAGACGAACAGTAACCCTAATCTAACGCTAACCCTAACATTAACCCTAAACTTAACCCTTCCCTAACCATAAACCTAACCCTAACACCCTAAACCGAAACTCTAACACTAACTAGAATCCAAACCCTAATGCAAACCCTTATCCTAACCCTCACCCTTAACCTAAACTTCACACTAACCCTAAACCTAAACCTAATCTGAACATAACCACTAACCCTAACCTGAACCCTAAACCTAACCTTAGCACTAACATGAACACAAACCCAAAGTCTAGCCCTAACCCTAAAAATAACCCTCACCCTATCCTAAACTTCATCCAAACCCTAACGCTAACCTTAGTCCTAAACCTAAACCTAAACCTAACCCAACCCCTAACATTAAATCTAACTCTAACCATAATGCTAGTCCACCTGTAACCCTAAACCTAACCCTTAAAATACCCCTCAACCTAACCCTAAACCTAATCCTAACCCTAGACCTAATCCTAACCCTAACCCGAACTCTAACCTTGACCCCAAATAGAACACTAACTCTACCCCTAAACCTGAAACTAAAGCTAAATCTTACCCTACACCTAACCCTAAACGTAAACCTACCCCTAACTCTATGTCTAACGATAATCGGGACACTTATCCTAAACCCTCGCCTTAAATGTAAAACTAACCGTAACACTCACTCTAACCCCTAACGGTATCCCACAACCCTTACCCTAATGCTATCCCTAACCCTAACACTAACCTGAACACCTAAGCCCTAATGATAACCCTAACCCTAACCCCAAACCTAACCCATAACACCAAAACCTAACCCTAACCTTAAAGGTAGCTCTCACCCTAACTCTAACTCTAACACTAACCCGAAACCTAATCATAAACCTAACCCTAACCCTAAACCAATCCTAACCATGACCAGAACCACAATGCCTAACCGGAACCCTCACCCAAACCCTAACCCTAAACTACACCTCTAACACCTAACACCTTACCGTAACCATAATCCTAACCCTACCCAACCCTAACCCTAAACCTAAACCTCACCCCAACCACAACGCCTAAACAAAACGTAACCCTAACCCTAACTGTAACACTAAACTTAACCCTAACCTTAAACATAACCCTAACCCTAAAACTAAACAGAACCCGTAAACTTAACCCTAACACGAAACACGACCTTAACACGAACCTGAAAACTAACCCAAACCTTAGCCATAACCCTAACCCTAACCCTCACCCTAACTTAAACTTCACCCTATCCCTAACCTAAAGCTCACCCTAATTCAAATTATGTTTAGTTTTAGGGCTAGGGTTAGGGTGAAGTTTATGTTAACCTAATTCTAAACCTATCCCTACCCCTAAACCTAACCCTAACCTTAACCTTGGCCCACCTGTAACCCTAAAACTAACCCTTACAATAACTCGGACCCTAACCCTCACCCTAAACTTAATCCTAATCCTAACCCTGACCATAACCCTAACCTAACCTTAACCCTAACTTTAACCCTACGATAAACTCAAACCTAACCCTAACCCCGAACAATAACTCTAACCAAAATTTCACCCTACCCATAACCCTAAACCTACCCTAACTTCATTCAAATCCTAACCCTAACCAAAACTAAAGCTAACCCTAAACCTAACGCAAACCCTAACCCTGACCCTAACCTGAACCCTTACCCCTAACCCTAACCCTAACCCTCACGCTTAACATAAACTTCACCCTAACCCTAGCCCTAAAACTAAACATAATACTAAATCTCCCCAACCCTGACCCTAACCCTAATCCTAACCATATACCTAACCCTAACCTTAAACATAATCCTAACCCTGACCCTAAATCTATCTCTAACCCTAATCCTAACCCTAAAACTTACCCTACACACTCAGCTTAAATGGAAACCTAGCACTAACCCTCACACTAACATCTAAACCTAAACCCTACCCTTAACCTAATCTTATCTCTAACCTTTACCTAGCCCTAAACCTAACCATGACTTAACCGTAACACTTACCCTAACCCTAAAACTAATCTTAACCCTAATCCTAATCCTAACCTTAACCCTAACCCTAACCCCTAACACTAACCCTAAGCTCAACCCTCACACTTAACTTAAACTGCACCCTGACCCTAACCTTAAACTAAACCCTAACCCTAAAGCTAACCCTAACATTAACCCAAACACCAAAACCTAACCCTGACACTAACACTAACCCTAAACTTAACCCTAACCTGATCCTAACCTTAACCCAAACACCTAACTCTAATATTTACCCTAACGCTAATCTTAACTTAACTTTCACCCTATACATAAGCATAACCCTAAAACTAAACCTAACCCTAAACTATCCCCTCAGTCTAGCCCTAACCCTAACTCTAACTCTAACCCTGACCCTAACCGTAACACTGTAAAACATCAGCTTAACTGTAAATCTAACACTAACCCTCACACGAACCCTAACCCTTTCCCTAAACCTAACCCTATCCCTAACCCTAACCCTAACCCTGACCTAAACATAACCCTTACCCTAACCCTAAACTTAACCCTAACCTTAACTCTACCCTAACCCTAACACTAACAAAAACTCTAAACCTGACCCGAACCCTACCCCTAAACCCTAGCACTAACTCTAACTCTACACCTAATCCTAACCCTAACCTAGACGTACCCTTGACCGTAAACCTAGCCTTAACCCTAACCTTACCCCTATCCTATCCCTAACCCTAAACCTAACCCTAACACTAATCTTAATCCTAACTCTAACCTTAACCCTAACCCTTACCCTAACCCTCACTATTAACTGAAAATTCACCCTAACCCTAACCCTAACTCTAACTCTAACCCTAACCATAACACTTACCCTAAACCCTCACCTTAACTGTAAACCTAACACTAAACCTCACCCGAACCCCTAACCGAATCCCCAACCCTAAACCTGCCGCTATCCCTAAACTTATCCCTAACCCTAACCCAAACACGAACAGTAACACTAATCTAATACTAACCCTTACATTAACCCTAAACTTAACCCTACCCTAACCATAAACCTAACCCTAACACCCTAAACATAAACTCTAACACTAAGTATAATCCTCACCGTAATCCTAACCCTTACCTTGACCCTCACTATGAACCTAAACATCACTCTAACCCTGAACCTAAACCTAACACTAACCCTAAACGTAACTCCTAACACTAACCCGAACCCTAAAACTAACCTTAACACTAACCTGAACACAAAATCAAACTTCAGCCCTAATCATAAGAATAACCCTCACCCCGTCCTAAGGTTCATCCAACACTAACCCTAACCTTCACCCTAAACCTAAACCTAACCCAAACCCTAACCTTAAACCAAACTCTAACCATAACACTACTCCACCTGTAACCCTAAAACTAAGCCTTACATTAGCCCTGAACCTAACCCTAGACCTAACCCTAATCCTAACCCTAACCCTAACTCTAAGCTTGATCCTAAATAGAACACTAACTCTAATTCTAAACCTGAACCTAAACCGAAATCTTACCCTACACCTAACCCTAACCCTGAACCTAACCCTAACTCTAACCCTAAGAATAACACTTACCCTAAACCCTCACCTTAACTGTAAAACTAACCGCAACCCTCACCCTAACCCCTAACCGTATCCCCCAACCCTAACCCTAATGCTATTCCTAACCCTAACACTAGCCTGAACCCCTAAGCCCTAACGATAACCCTAACCCCTAACCCAAACCCTAACCCCTAACACCAAAGCCTAACCCAAACCTTAACCCTAAGTCTCACCCTAACTCTAACTCTAACATTAACCTGAAACCTAATAATAAACCTAACCCTAACCCTAAACCAAACCTAACCATGACCAGAACCACAATGACTAACCGGAACCCTCACCCAAACCCTAACCCTAAACTAAAACTCTAACCCTTAACACCTTACCATAACCATAATCCTAACCCTACCCAACCCGAACCCTAAACCTAACCCTCACCCAAACGACAAAGACTAACACAAACCGTGACCCTAATCCTAACCATAACACTAAACTTAACCCTAACCTAAAATTTAACCCTAACCCTAAAACTAAAAAGAACCCGTAAACTTAACCCTAACCCTAAACATAACCTTAACACTAACCTGAAACCAAACTCAAACCTTAACCATAACCCTAAAACTAACGCTCAGCCTATCTTAAACTTCACCCTATCCCTAAGCTAAAGCTCACCCTAACTTTAACCCCTAACCCTACCCCTAAAACAAACCCTAAACTTAACCTTGGCCCACCTGTAGTACCCTAAACCTAACCCTTACAATAACTCTGACCCTAACCCTCACCCTTACCCTAACCCTAACTGTAACCCTCACCCTTAACCTAAACTTCACACTAACCCTAAATCTAAACATAACCCTACCCCCAAACATAACCCCTAACCCTAATCCAAACGCTAAACCTAACCTTAACACTAACCTGAACACGAACCCAAACTCTAGACCTAACCTTAAAAATAACACTCACCATATCTTAAACTTCATCCAAACCCTAACCCTAAATCTAAACCTAACCCAAACCCTAAACTTAAACTTTAATCATAACGCTAGTCCACCTGTAACCCTAAACCTAACCCTTACAATAGCCCTGAACCTAACAATAACCCTTACCCAAAACTCTAACCCAAATCCTAACCCGAAGCCTAAACCGACGCCTAACGTGAACCCAAACCCGAACCCTAAACCCAAACCATATCACTAGCCCTAGCCCTAGGCCCTAGCCCAAGTCCTAGCCCTAGCCCTAGCCCTAACCCTAACACTAACTCGAACCCTAAAACCTAACCCTAAACATTAACCCTAACCCTGAACACTAACCCTAACACTAACCGCTAACCCTAAACCCAAACCCTAACCCTGAACACTAACCCTAACACTAACTGCTAACCCTAAACCCTAACCCTAACCCTAAACCCTAACACTAACCCTAACACTAACCATGAACCCTAACCCTAAACTCTAACCATCAGCCTAACCCAAAACCCTAACCCTAACCCTAAACTCTAGCCCTAAAACCCTAGCCCTAGACCTAGCCCTAACACCAAGCCCTAGCCCTAGCCCTAACCCTAACCCTAACCTCTAACCTCTAAAACTAACCCTAGCCCTAACCCTAAACCCTAAATCCTAACCCTAAACCCAAACCCTAAACCTAACCCTGACTCTAACCCCTAACCCTGACCCAGACCCTGACCCTAAACCGTGACAATGACCCTAAACCCTGACCATGACCCTAACCCTGACCGTGACCCTAACCCTGACCCTAAACTCTGACCCTGACACTAAACACTGACTCTGACCCTGACCCTAAACTCTATCACTAAACACTAAACCCTAACCCCTAGCCCTAACACATAGCCCTAACCTTACCCCAACCCTAATCCTAAACCCTAAACCCTAACCATAAAAACAAACCCTAAACCTAACCCTGAGCCTAACCCCTAACCCTGACCCTGACCCTGACCCTAAACCCTGACCATAAACCCTGACCCTGACACTAAAAACTGACCCTGACCCTAAACTCGAACACTAAACCTTAAAACCTAACCTTAACCCCTAAACCCCATCCCGAACCATAACCCTAACACTAAACTAAACCCTAAACCCTAACCTGTGTAGGGAGTGAGGAGGTGGGAGGGACTAGGCTGGGCACTGTGAAGGGAGTCAGGAGGTGGGAGAGACCATGCAGGGCCCTGTATAGAGAGTGAGAGACCAGGCAGGGCACTGTATAGGGAGTAAGATGGTGGGACAAAAGAGACAGAAACCTGTGTAGGGAGTGAAGAGCTGAGAGACCAGACAGAGACCTTTGTAGGGAGTGAGGAGGTGGGTGAGACCAGGCAGGGCCCTGAGTAGGGAGAGAGGAGATGGAAGAGACCAGGCAGGGACAGGTGTAGGAAGTGAGGAGGTGGGAGGGACCAGGAAGGGCCCTGTGTAAGGAGTGAGGATGTGGAAGAGAACAGGCAGAGAACTCTGTAGGGAGTAAGGAGGTGGGACAGACCAGGCAGAGACCTTTACAGGGATGGAGGAGGTGGGAGAGAAAAGGCGGGGCCCTGAGTAGGGAGTGAGGAGCTGGGAGCAACCAGGCACGGCCATGTCTAGGGAGTGAGGAGGTGGGAGAGGTCAGGCAGGGACCTGTGTAGGGAGTTAGGCCTTAGGAGAGACCAGGCAGAGACCTGCATAGGGAGTGAGGAGGTGAGAGAGACCAGGTAGGATGCTGTGTAAAGAGTGAGGATGTAGGAGAGACCAGGCAGGGCCCTGTGTAAGGAGTGATGAGGTGGGAGAGACGAAGCAGGGACCTGTGTAGGGAGTGAGGAAGTGGGAGAGGCCAGGCAGAGACCTGTGTAGGGAGTGAGGAGGTGGGAGAGAATAGGCAGAAACCTGTGTAGGGATTGAGAAGATGGTAGAGAGCAGGCAGGGCCCTGTGTAGGGAGTGAAGAGGTGGGAGAACCATTCAGAGACCTGCATAGGGAGTGAGGAGATGGGAGAGACCAGGAAGGGCCCTCTGTAGGGAGTGAGTTGGCCAGAGATCAGGCATGTCCCTGTATGGAGTAAGGATATGGGAGAGACCAGGCAGGGCCCTGTGCAGGGAGTTAGGAGGTGGGAGAGAACAGGCAGAGAAGAATGTAGGGAGTGAGGAGGTGGGACAGACCAGGCAGGGCTCTGTGCATAGAGAAGATGGGAGACACCAGACAGGGCCCTGTGTAGGGAGTGAAGAAGAGGGAGACCCAGGCAGAGTCCTGCTTAGGGAGTGAGGAGATGGGAGAGACCAGGCAGAGCCAAGTATAGGGAGTGAGGAGATGGGAGAGACCAGGCAGGCCCTGTGTAAGGAGTGATGAGGTGGGAGAGACCAAGCAGGACCCTGTGCAGGGTAGGGTGTGAGGGGGAGGGAGCATCCAGGCAGGGCCCTGTGGAGGGAGTGAGGTGTTGGGAGAGACCACACAGGTCCTGTGTAGGGAGTGAGAATGTGCCAGAGATCAGGCAGGGCCCTGTGTAGAGAGTGAGGAGGTGGGAGAGAACAGACAGGGACATATGTAGGGAGTGAGCAGAAGGGAGACACCAGGCAGGGCCCTCTGTAGGGAGTGAGGAGGAGGGACATACCAGGCAGGGCCCTGTGTAAGGAGTGAGGAGGTGGGAGAATCCAGGCAGACACCTGTGTAGGGAGTGAGGAGCTGGAAGAGACCAGGCAGGGACCTGTGTAGGTCCTGAGGAGGTGGGAGAGGCCAGGCAGCGTCCTGTGTAGGGAGTGAGAAGGTGGGAGAGACCAGGCAGGGCCCTATGTTGGGAGTGAGGATGCAGGAGAGAAGAGGCAGAGATGTGGGAGAGACCAGGCAAAGACCTGTGAAGGGACTGAGGAGGTGGGAGAGACCTGGCAGGGCCCAGTGTAGGGAGTGAGTATCTTGGAGAGAAGAGGCAGAGACCTGTGTAGGGATTGAGAAGGAGGAGAGACCAGGCCGGGCCCTGTGTAGGGAGTGAGGAGGTGGGAGAGGCCAGGCAGAGCCGTGTGTAGGGAGTGAGGTGTTAGGAGAGACCAGGCAGGGCCCTGTGTAGGGAGTGATGAGGTGAGAGAGACCAGGTAGGACCCTGTGTACAGAGTGAGGATGTGGAAGAGAACAGGCAAGGCTGTGTGTAGGAAGTAAGGTGGTGGAGATACCAGTCAGGGACCTGTGTAGGGATTGAGGAAGTGGGAGAGACCAGGCAGGACCCTGTGTAGGGAGTGAGGAGGTGGGAGAGACCATCAGGGCCCTGTGTAGGGAGTGAGGAGGTGATAGAGAACAGGTAAGGCCCTGCATACACAGTGAGGAGTTGGGAGAGACCACCCAGATACCTGAGTAGGGAGTCAGGATGTGGGAGAGATCAGGCAGAGCCCTGTGTAGGAAGTGAGGTGTTAGGAGAGACCAGGCAGGGCCCTGTGTAGGGAGTGAGGAGGTGGGAGAGACCAGGTAGGACCCTGTGTACAGAGTGAGGATGTGGGAGAGACCAGGCAGGTCCGTGTGTAGGGAGTAAGGAGGTGGAGATGCCAGGCAGGGCCCTGTGTAGGGAGTGAGGATGTAGGAGAGATCATCAGGGCCCTGTGCAGGGAGTGAGCAGATGGGATACACCAGGCAGGGCCCTGTATAGGGAGTGAGGAGATGGGAGAGAACAAGCACAGCCCTGTGTAGGGAGTGAGAAGAAGGGAGATAACAGCCAGAAACACAGTGCAGGGACTGAGGAGGTGGGAGAGGTAAGGCAGGACCCTGTGTAGGGAGTGAGGGGGTGATAGAGACCAGGCAGAGCCCTGTGTAGGGAGTGAGGAGGAGGGAGAAAACAGGCTAACACCTGTGTATGTAGTAAGGAGGTGGGAAAGACCACCCAGAGACCTGTGTAGGGATTGAGGAATGGGAGGGAACAGGCAGAGAACTGTGTAGGGAGTGAGGAGGTAGGAGAGACCAGGCAAGGCCCTGTGTAGGGAGCGAAGAGGTGGAGAACCAGGCAGAGTCCTGCATAGGGAGTGAGAAGGTGAGAGAGGACAGGCAGAGCCCTGCGTAGGGAGTGAGGAGGTGGGATTGGCTAGGCAGGACCCTGGGTAGGGTGTGAGGAGGTGGGAGATTTCAGGCAGGGCCCTTTGTAGGGAGTGAGGTGTTGGGAGAGACCAGGCAGAGTCCTGTGTAGGGAGTGAGGATTTGGGAGAGACCAGGCAGGGCCCTGTGTATGGCCTGAGGAGGTTAGAAATACCAGGCAGGGCCCTGAGTAGGGAGTGAGGAAGTGGGAGAGAAGAGGCAGGGCCCTGTCTAGGGATTGAAGAGGTGGGAGAGAACAGGCAGAGACCCTTGTAGGGAATGGGGAGGTGGGAGAACCATGCAGAGACCTGTGTAGGGATGGAGAAGGTGGGAGGGACCAGTTAGGGCCCTGTGTGTGCAGTCAGGATGTGAGAGAGAGGAGGCAGGGCCCTGTGTGAATTGAGGATGTGGGAGAGGCCAGGCAGGGCCCTGTTTAGGGATTGAGGAGGTGGGAGAGATCATCAGGGCCCTGTAAAGGGAGTGAGGAGGTGAGAGAGGCCAGTCAGGGACCTGTGTAGGGAGTTAGGCGTTAGGAGAGACCAGGCAGGGCCCTGTGTAGGGAGTGAGGAGGTGGGAGAGACCAGGCAGAGACCTGCATAGGGAGTGAGGAGGTGAGAGAGACCAGGTAGGATGCTGTATAAAGAGTGAGGATGTAGGAGAGACTAGCCAGAGCCCTGTGTAGGGAGTAAGGAGGTGGAGAGGCCAGGCAGGGTCCTGTTTAGGGAGTGAGGAGGTGGGAGAGATCATCAGGGCCCTGTAAAGGGAGTGAGGAGGTGGGAGAGACCACCCAGATACCTGTGTAGGGACTGAGGAGGTGGGAGAGAAAAGACAGAGCCCTGTGTAGGGAGTGAGGAGGTGGGAGATACCAGGCAGGGCCCTGTGTAGGGAGTGAGGAGGTGGCAGGGAGCAGTCAGAGACCTGTGTAGGGAGTGAGGAGGTGGCAGAGACCAGGCAGGGCCCTGTCTAGGGAGTGAGGAGTTGGAAGAGACCAGGCAGAGACCTGTGTACTGAGTCAGGAGGTGGGAAAGAACAGGCAGGACTGTGTTTAGCAAGTGAGGGGGTGAGAGAGAATAGGCAGAAACTTGTGTAGGGAGTGAGAAGATGGAAGACAGCAGGCAGGGCCCTGTGTAGGGAGTGAAGAGGTGGGAGAAACATTCAGAGACCTGAATAGGGAGTGAGGAGTTGGGAGAGACCAGGCAGGGCTCTGTGCAGGGAGTGAGGAGGCCAGAGATCAGGCAAGTCCCTTTGTATGGAGTAAGGATGTGGGAGAGACCAGGCAGGGCCCTGTGCAGGGAGTGAGGAGGTAGGAGAGATCAGGCAGGGACTGGTGTAGGGAGTGAGGAGGTGGGAGAGACCAGGCAGGGCTCCGTGTAGGAAGTGAGGAAGTGGGAAAGAACAGGCAGAAAGCTGTGTATGGAGTGAGAAGATGGGAGACACTAGCCAGGGCCCTGTGTAGGGAGTGAAGAGGTGGGAGAACAAGGCAGAGTCCTGCATAGAGAGTGAGGAGGTGGGAGAGGACAGGCAGAGCCCTGCTTAGGGAGTGAGGATGTGGGAGAGACAAAGCAGGGCTCTTTGTAAGGAGTGATGAGGTGGGAGAGACTAGGCAGGACCCTGCTAGGGGTTATTGATATTGTAAGGGTTAGGTTTAGGGTTAGGGTAGGGGTAAGGTTAGGGTTAAGGCTAGCTTTACTGTAAAGGGTGGGGCCAGGTTAGGGTTAGGGTTAGGTTTAGAGTTCGAGTTAGATCTAGGGTTTAGGGTTAGGGTTAGGGTCCGGTTTAGAGTTATTGTTAGGTTTAGGGTAGAGTTAAGGTTAGCGTTAAGTTTAGGGTTAGGGTAAGGATTAAGTTTAGGTCAGGGTTAGGGTTAGGATGAGTGATAGGGTTAGGGAAAGGGTTAGGGGTTTGTGTGAGGCTTAGTGTTACATTTACAGTTAAGCTGATGTTTTAGGGTGTTACTACCAGGGTTTACCAGGGTTAGGGTTAGAGTTAGGGTTAGGGTTAGGCCGAGAGTTAGAGGATAGTTTAGGGTTAGGTGTAATTTTAGGGTTAGGGTTAGGCTTAGGTTTAGGGTGAAGTTTAGGTTAAGGATGAGGGTTAGGATTAGGCTTTGGTGTTTAGGTTAAGGTTAGGGTTAGGCTTAGTGTTAGGTTTAGCGTTAAGTGTTTGGGTTAATGTTAGGGTCAGGTTTAAGGTTAGGTTTAGGGTTAGGGTTAGTGTTTGGTTTAGGGTTAGGGTTAGGGTGAAGTTTAAGTTAAGGGTGAGTGTTGAGCTTAGGGTTAGTGTTGGGGTTAGGGTTAGGGTTAAGGTTAGAATTAAGGTTAGGGTTAAGGTCAGGTTTAGAGTTAGGGTAAGTGTTAGGGTTAAGTCATAGTTAGGTTTAGGACTAGTTTTTAGTTAGAGATAGGGTTGGGTTCAGGGTTGGGTTTAGGTTTAGATGTTAGGGTGAGGGATAGTGCTAGGTTTCCATTCAAACTGAGTGTGTAGGGTAAGTTTTAGGGTTAAAGTTAGAGTTAGAGTCAGGGTTAGGTTTAAGTTTAGTGTTGGGATTATGTTTATGGTTAGGGTCAGGGTTGGGGAGATTTAGTGTTTAGGGTTACAGTGAATTTATGTTCTGCGAGAGGGTTAGGGTTAGGGGTTTGGGTTCAGGTTAGAGTCAGGGTTAGGGTTAGGTTTAGGGTTAGGGTTAGGTTTAGTGTTAGTGTTAGTTTTGCTTAGGGTTAGGGTTTGAATGAAGTTAGGGTAGGCTTAGTGTTATGCTTAGGGTGAAATTTTGGTTAAGGGTTCGGGTTCGGCTTAGGCTTAGGGTTAGAGTTAGGGTCAGTGGTTAGGGTTAGGTTTAGGGTTAAGGTTAGGTTTCGGCTAAGGATTAGGGTTAGAGTTACGGTTAAGGGTTAGCATTTCAGTTAGGTTTAGGTTAGGGTTATAATTAGGGTTAAGTTTAGGGTTAGGGTAAGAGTGAGAGTTACATTTCCAGTTAAGATGAGGGTTTTGGGTAAGTGTTACAGTTAAGATTAGGGTTAGGGCTAGGGTTAGGGTTAGAGTTAGGGTTAAGGATTAGGGTTAGGTTTAAGATTATGGTAGGCTTAAAGATAGGGTTAAGGTTAGGTTAGGGTTAGGGTCAGGGTTAGGATTAGAATTAGGTTTAGGGTGAGGATTAGGGTCAGAGTTATTGTAAGGGTTAGGTTTCGGGTTACAGGTGGGCCAAGGTTAAGGTGAGGGTTAGGATTAGGGGTAGGGTTAGGGTTAAAGTTAGGGCGAGTTTTAGGTTAGGGATAGGGTGAAGTTTAGGACAGGGTGAGGGTTAGGGTTATGGCTAAGGTTTGGGCTTGTTTTCAGGTTAGTGTTAAGGTTATGTTCAGGGTTAGGGTTAAGTTCATGGGTTGTGTTTAGTTTTCGGGTTAGGGTTAGTTTTAAGGTTAGGGTTAAGTTTAGTGTTACGGTTAGGGTAAGGGTTATGGTTGTGTTAGGCGTTGTGGTTGGGGTGAGGGTTAGGTTTAGGGTTAGGGTTGGGTAGGGTGTGGATTATGGATATAGTAAGGTGTTCGAGTTAGAGGTGTAGTTTAGGATTAGGTTTTGGGTGAGGGTTCCGGTTAGGCCTTGCGGTTCTGGTCATGGTTAGGTTTGGTTTAGGCTTAGGGTTAGGTGCATGATTCGGTTTCGGGTTAGTGTTAGAGTTAGGGTGAGAGTTAGTGTTAAGGTTTTTGCTAAGCTTTGGTGTTAGGGTTAGGGTTTGTGTTAGGGTTAGGTTTATCATTAGGGCTCAGGGGTTTCAGGTTAATGTTAGGGTTAGGGTTAGGGCTAGCATTAGGGTTAGGGTTATGGGATACGGTTAGGATTTAGGGTGCGGGTTACGGTTAGTTTTACAGTTAAGGTGAGGGTTTAGGGTAATTGTTACGATTAGGGTTATAGTCAGAGTTAGGGTTTGGTTTAGGATTAGGGTTAGGTGTAGGGTAAGAATTAGGTTTAGGTCCATGTTGAGGGTTAGACTTAGTGTTTTATTTAGGGTAAAGGTTAGGGGTAGGGTTAGGATTAGGTCTAGGGTTAGGATTAGGATTATTTTAGGGTTAGGTTCAGGGCTATTGTAAGTGTTCGGTTTAGGGTTACAGATGGACTAGCGTTATTCTTAGAGTTAGGTTTAAGGTTAGGGTTTGGGTTAGGTCTAGGTTTAGGGTTAAGGTTATGGTTAGTGTTTGGATGAAGTTCAGGATAAGGTGAGGGTTATTTTTATGGTGAGGGCTAGGGTTTGGGTTTGTGTTCAGGTTAGTGTTAAGGATAGGTTTAGGGTTCGGTGAGGGTTAGGCGTTATGTCTAGGGTCAGCGTTAGGTTAGGTTTAGGGTTAGTGTGAAGTTTAGGTTAAGGGTGAGGGTTATGGTAAGGGTTAGGATTATAGACGGTGTTAGACGTTAGGTTTAGGGTGTTAGGGTTAGGTTTATGGTTAGGGTAGATTTAAGTTTAGGTTTAATATTAGGGTTAGGGTTAGATTTGGGTTACTGTTCGTATTAGGGTTAGGGTTAGGGATAAGTTTGGGGATAGCGTTAGGTTTAGGGTTGGGGATACGGTTAAGGATTAGGGTGAGGGTTAGGGTTAGGTTTACAGTTAAGGCGAGGGTTTAGGCTAATTGTTATGGTTAGGGTTAGAGTTAGAGTTAGGCTTAGGGTTAGGGTGAAGTTTCAGTTACTAGTCAGGGTTAGGCTTAAGGTTAGAGTAGGGTTAAGGTTAGTGTTCGGGTTAGGTATAGCGTTAGGGTTTGGGTAGGGGTAAGGTTAGGGTTAAGGCTAGGTTTACGGTAAAGGGTAGGGCTAGCTTAGGGTTAGATTTAGAGTTAGAGTTAGTGCTAGGGTTTAGGATGATGGTTATGGTCAGGTTTAGAGTTATTGTTAAGGTTAGGGTAGAGTTAAGGTTAGGGTTAATTTAGGGTTAGAGAAAGGGTTAGGTTTAGGTCTGGGTTAGGTGTAGGATGCGGGGTAGGGTTAGGGTTAGGGGTTCATGGGAGGGTTAGTGTTAAGTTTACATTAAGCTGATGTTTTAGGGTGTTACTGTTAGGGCTAGGGTTAGCATTAGGTTTAGGGTCAGGGCTAGAGTTAGGGGATAGTTAAGGGTTAGCTTTACTTTCAGGGTTAGGGTTAGCCTTAGGTTTAGGGTGAAGTTTAGGTTAAGGATGAGGGTTAGGGTTAGGGTTAGGCATTTGGGTTAAGGTTAGGGTTAGGTTTAGGATTAGGCTTAGGGTTAGGGTTAGGTGTTTGGGTTAATGTTAGGGTCAGGTTTAGGGTTCGGCTTAGGGTTAGGGCTACAGCTGGGGTAAAGTTTAATTGAAGGGTGAGGGTTGAGCTTAGGGTTAGCGTTAGGGGTTAGGGTTAGAGCTTAGGTTAGGATGAAGTGTAGGGTTAAGGTTAGGTTTAGATTTAGGGTTAGGGTTAGTGTTAGGGTTAAGTCATGTTTAGGTTTAGGGCTAGGTGAAGGTTATAGATAGGGTTAGGTTAAGGGTTGAGGTTAGGTTTAGATGGTAAGATGAGGGTTAGTGCTAGGTTTCCATTTAAGCTGAGTGTGTAGGGTAAGTTTTAGGGTTAGGATTAGGGTTAGAGTTAGAGTTAGGGTCAGGGTTAGTTTTGAGTTTAGAGTTAGGGTTACGTTTATGGTACGGTCAGGGTTAGGGGAGATTTAGTGTTACGTTTAGTTTTAGGGCTAGGGTTACAGAGAAGTTTATGTGAAGCGAGAGGGTTGGGGTTCGGGGTTTGGGTTCAGGTCAGAGTCAGGGTTAGGGTTAGGTTTAGGGTTAGGGTTACGTGTAGTGTTAGTGTTAGTTTTGCTTAGGGTTCGGGTTTGAATGAAGTGAGGGTACGCTTAGCGTTATGCTTTAGGGTGAAATTCTGGTTAAGGGTGAGGGTTCGGCTTAGGGTTAGGGTTAGAGTTAGGGTCAGTGGTTAGGGTTAGGTTTAGGGTTAAAGTTAGTTTTAGGCTAAGGATTAGGATCAGAGTTAGGGTTAAGGGTTACTGTTTCAGTTAGGTTTAGGTTAAGGTTATAATTAGGGTTAAGTTTAGGGTTAGGGTAAGAGTTAGAGTTACATTTACAGTTAAGGTGAGGGTTCTGGGTAAGTGTTACCGTTAAGGTTAGGGTTAGGGCTAGGGTTAGGGTTAGAGTTAAGGTTAAGGGTTAGGGTTAGGTTTAAGTTTATGGTAGGCTTAAAGATAGGGTTAAGGTTAGGTTAGGGTTAGGGTCAGGGTTAGAATTAGAATTAGGTTTAGGGCGAGGATTAGGGTCAGAGTTATTGTAAGGGTTAGGTTTCGGGTTACAGGTGGGCCAAGGTTAAGGTGAGGGTTAGGTTTATGGGGAGGGTTAGGGTTAAAGTCAGGGTGAGTTTTAGGTTAGGGATAGGGTGAAGTTTAAGATAGGGTGAGGGTTAGGGTTATGGCTAAGGTTTGGGCTTGTTTTCAGGTTAGTGTTAAGGTTATGTTCAGGGTTAGGGTTACGTTCAGGGGTTGTGTTCAGTTTTAGGGTTAGGGTTAGATTTAAGGTTAGGGTTAAGTTTAGTGTTACGTTTAGGGTTAGGGTCATGGTTGTGTTAGGCTTTGTGGTTGGGGTGAGGGTTAGTTTTAGGGTTAGGGTTGGTTAGGGTTAGGATTATCGTTATGATAAGGCGTTAGGGGTTAGAGGTGTAGTTTAGGGTTAGGGTTTGGGTGAGGGTTCCGGTTAGGCCTAGCGGTTCTGGTCATGGTTAGGTTTGGTTTAGGCTTAGGGTTAGGTGCATGATTCGGTTTCGGGTTAGTGTTAGAGTTAGGGTGAGAGTTAGTGTTAAGGTTTTTGCTAGGCTTTGGTGTTAGGGTTAGGGTTTGTGTTAGGGTTAGGTTTATCATTAGGGCTCAGGGGTTTCAGGTTAATGTTAGGGTTAGGGTTAGGGATAGCATTAGGGTTAGGGTTGTGGGATACGGTTAGGATTTAGGGTGCGGGTTACGGTTAGTTTTCCAGTTAAGGTGAGGGTTTAGGGTAATTGTTACGATTAGGGTTATAGTCAGAGTTAGGGTTTGGTTTAGGATTAGGGTTAGGTGTAGGGTAAGAATTAGGTTTAGGTCCATGTTGAGGGTTAGACTTCGTGTTTTATTTAGGGTAAAGGTTAGGGGTAGGGTTAGGATTAGGTCTAGGGTTAGGATTAGGATTATTTTAGGGTTAGGTTCAGGGCTATTGTAAGTGTTCGGTTTAGGGTTACAGATGGACTAGCGTTATTCTTAGAGTTAGGTTTAAGGTTAGGGTTTGGGTTAGGTCTAGGTTTAGGGTTAAGGTTATGGTTAGTGTTTGGATGAAGTTCAGGATAAGGTGAGGGTTATTTTTATGGTGAGGGCTAGGGTTTGGGTTTGTGTTCAGGTTAGTGTTAAGGATAGGTTTAGGGTTCGGTGAGGGTTAGGCGTTATGTCTAGGGTCAGCGTTAGGTTAGGTTTAGGGTTAGTGTGAAGTTTAGGTTAAGGGTGAGGGTTATGGTAAGGGTTAGGATTATAGACGGTGTTAGACGTTAGGTTTAGGGTGTTAGGGTTAGGTTTATGGTTAGGGTAGATTTAAGTTTAGGTTTAATTTAGGGTTAGGGTTAGATTTGGGTTACTGTTCGTATTAGGGTTAGGGTTAGGGATAAGTTTGGGGATAGCGTTAGGTTGAGGGTTGGGGATACGATTAAGGATTAGGGTGAGGGTTAGGGTTAGGTTTACAGTTAAGGCGAGGGTTTAGGCTAATTGTTATGGTTAGGGTTAGAGTTAGAGTTAGGCTTAGGGTTAGGGTGAAGTTTCAGTTACTAGTCAGGGTTAGGCTTAAGGTTAGAGTAGGGTTAAGGTTAGTGTTCGGGTTAGGTATAGCGTTAGGGTTTGGGTAGGGGTAAGGTTAGGGTTAAGGCTAGGTTTACGGTAAAGGGTAGGGCTAGCTTAGGGTTAGATTTAGAGTTAGAGTTAGTGCTAGGGTTTAGGATGATGGTTATGGTCAGGTTTAGAGTTGTTGTTAAGGTTAGGGTAGAGTTAAGGTTAGGGTTAATTTAGGGTTAGAGAAAGGGTTAGGTTTAGGTCTGGGTTAGGTGTAGGATGCGGGGTAGGGTTAGGGTTAGGGGTTCATGGGAGGGTTAGTGTTAAGTTTACATTAAGCTGATGTTTTAGGGTGTTACTGTTAGGGCTAGGGTTAGCATTAGGTTTAGGGTCAGGGCTAGAGTTAGGGGATAGTTAAGGGTTAGCTTTACTTTCAGGGTTAGGGTTAGCCTTAGGTTTAGGGTGAAGTTTAGGTTAAGGATGAGGGTTAGGGTTAGGGTTAGGCATTTGGGTTAAGGTTAGGGTTAGGTTTAGGATTAGGCTTAGGGTTAGGGTTAGGTGTTTGGGTTAATGTTAGGGTCAGGTTTAGGGTTCGGCTTAGGGTTAGGGCTACAGCTGGGGTAAAGTTTAATTGAAGGGTGAGGGTTGAGCTTAGGGTTAGCGTTAGGAGTTAGGGTTAGAGCTTAGGTTAGGATGAAGTGTAGGGTTAAGGTTAGGTTTAGATTTAGGGTTAGGGTTAGTGTTAGGGTTAAGTCATGTTTAGGTTTAGGGCTAGGTGAAGGTTATAGATAGGGTTAGGTTAAGGGTTGAGGTTAGGTTTAGATGGTAAGATGAGGGTTAGTGCTAGGTTTCCATTGAAGCTGAGTGTGTAGGGTAAGTTTTAGGGTTAGGATTAGGGTTAGAGTTAGAGTTAGGGTCAGGGTTAGTTTTGAGTTTAGAGTTAGGGTTACGTTTATGGTACGGTCAGGGTTAGGGGAGATTTAGTGTTACGTTTAGTTTTAGGGCTAGGGTTACAGAGAAGTTTATGTGAAGCGAGAGGGTTGGGGTTAGGGGTTTGGGTTCAGGTCAGAGTCAGGGTTAGGGTTAGGTTTAGGGTTAGGGTTACGTGTAGTGTTAGTGTTAGTTTTGCTTAGGGTTCGGGTTTGAATGAAGTGAGGGTACGCTTAGCGTTATGCTTTAGGGTGAAATTCTGGTTAAGGGTGAGGGTTCGGTTTAGGGTTAGGGTTAGAGTTAGGGTCAGTGGTTAGGGTTAGGTTTAGGGTTAAAGTTAGTTTTAGGCTAAGGATTAGGATTAGAGTTAGGGTTAAGGGTTACTGTTTCAGTTAGGTTTAGGTTAAGGTTATAATTAGGGTTAAGTTTAGGGTTAGGGTAAGAGTTAGAGTTACATTTACAGTTAAGGTGAGGGTTCTGGGTAAGTGTTACCGTTAAGGTTAGGGTTAGGGCTAGGGTTAGGGTTAGAGTTAAGGTTAAGGGTTAGGGTTAGGTTTAAGTTTATGGTAGGCTTAAAGATAGGGTTAAGGTTAGGTTAGGGTTAGGGTCAGGGTTAGAATTAGAATTAGGTTTAGGGCGAGGATTAGGGTCAGAGTTATTGTAAGGGTTAGGTTTCGGGTTACAGGTGGGCCAAGGTTAAGGTGAGGGTTAGGTTTATGGGGAGGGTTAGGGTTAAAGTCAGGGTGAGTTTTAGGTTAGGGATAGGGTGAAGTTTAAGATAGGGTGAGGGTTAGGGTTATGGCTAAGGTTTGGGCTTGTTTTCAGGTTAGTGTTAAGGTTATGTTCAGGGTTAGGGTTACATTCAGGGATTGTGTTCAGTTTTAGGGTTAGGGTTAGATTTAAGGTTAGGGTTAAGTTTAGTGTTACGTTTAGGGTTAGGGTCATGGTTGTGTTAGGCTTTGTGGTTGGGGTGAGGGTTAGTTTTAGGGTTAGGGTTGGTTAGGGTTAGGATTATCGTTATGATAAGGCGTTAGGGGTTAGAGGTGTAGTTTAGGGTTAGGGTTTGGGTGAGGGTTCCGGTTAGGCCTTGCGGTTCTGGTCATGGTTAGGTTTGGTTTAGGCTTAGGGTTAGGTGCATGATTCGGTTTCGGGTTAGTGTTAGAGTTAGGGTGAGAGTTAGTGTTAAGGTTTTTGCTAGGCTTTGGTGTTAGGGTTAGGGTTTGTGTTAGGGTTAGGTTTATCATTAGGGCTCAGGGGTTTCAGGTTAATGTTAGGGTTAGGGTTAGGGATAGCATTAGGGTTAGGGTTGTGGGATACGGTTAGGATTTAGGGTGCGGGTTACGGTTAGTTTTCCAGTTAAGGGGAGGGTTTAGGGTAATTGTTACGATTAGGGTTATAGTCAGAGTTAGGGTTTGGTTTAGGATTAGGGTTAGGTGTAGGGTAAGAATTAGGTTTAGGTCCATGTTGAGGGTTAGACTTAGTGTTTTATTTAGGGTAAAGGTTAGGGGTAGGGTTAGGATTAGGTCTAGGGTTAGGATTAGGATTATTTTAGGGTTAGGTTCAGGGCTATTGTAAGTGTTCGGTTTAGGGTTACAGATGGACTAGCGTTATTCTTAGAGTTAGGTTTAAGGTTAGGGTTTGGGTTAGGTCTAGGTTTAGGGTTAAGGTTATGGTTAGTGTTTGGATGAAGTTCAGGATAGGGTGAGGGTTATTTTTATGGTGAGGGCTAGGGTTTGGGTTTGTGTTCAGGTTAGTGTTAAGGATAGGTTTAGGGTTCGGTGAGGGTTAGGCGTTATGTCTAGGGTCAGCGTTAGGTTAGGTTTAGGGTTAGTGTGAAGTTTAGGTTAAGGGTGAGGGTTATGGTAAGGGTTAGGATTATAGACGGTGTTAGACGTTAGGTTTAGGGTGTTAGGGTTAGGTTTATTGTTAGGGTAGATTTAAGTTTAGGTTTAATATTAGGGTTAGGGTTAGATTTGGGTTACTGTTCGTATTAGGGTTAGGGTTAGGGATAAGTTTGGGGATAGCGTTAGGTTTAGGGTTGGGGATACGGTTAAGGTTTAGGGTGAGGGTTAGGGTTAGGTTTACAGTTAAGGCGAGGGTTTAGGCTAATTGTTATGGTTAGGGTTAGAGTTAGAGTTAGGCTTAGGGTTAGGGTGAAGTTTCAGTTAATAGTCAGGGTTAGGCTTAAGGTTAGAGTAGGGTTAAGGTTAGTGTTCGGGTTAGGTATAGCGTTAGGGTTTGGGTAGGGGTAAGGTTAGGGTTAAGGCTAGGTTTACGGTAAAGGGTAGGGCTAGCTTAGGGTTAGATTTAGAGTTAGAGTTAGTGCTAGGGTTTAGGATGATGGTTATGGTCAGGTTTAGAGTTATTGTTAAGGTTAGGGTAGAGTTAAGGTTAGGGTTAATTTAGGGTTAGAGAAAGGGTTAGGTTTAGGTCTGGGTTAGGTGTAGGATGCGGGGTAGGGTTAGGGTTAGGGGTTCATGGGAGGGTTAGTGTTAAGTTTACATTAAGCTGATGTTTTAGGGTGTTACTGTTAGGGCTAGGGTTAGCATTAGGTTTAGGGTCAGGGCTAGAGTTAGGGGATAGTTAAGGGTTAGCTTTACTTTCAGGGTTAGGGTTAGCCTTAGGTTTAGGGTGAAGTTTAGGTTAAGGATGAGGGTTAGGGTTAGGGTTAGGCATTTGGGTTAAGGTTAGGGTTAGGTTTAGGATTAGGCTTAGGGTTAGGGTTAGGTGTTTGGGTTAATGTTAGGGTCAGGTTTAGGGTTCGGCTTAGGGTTAGGGCTACAGCTGGGGTAAAGTTTAATTGAAGGGTGAGGGTTGAGCTTAGGGTTAGCGTTAGGGGTTAGGGTTAGAGCTTAGGTTAGGATGAAGTGTAGGGTT
Source organism: Loxodonta africana (assembly GCF_030014295.1). Lineage (NCBI taxonomy): Eukaryota > Metazoa > Chordata > Mammalia > Proboscidea > Elephantidae > Loxodonta > Loxodonta africana. Next base: position 1,108,900 of record NW_026974834.1, read on the forward strand.
AAGGTTAGGTTTAGATTTAGGGTTAGGGTTAGTGTTAGGGTTAAGTCATGTTTAGGTTTAGGGCTAGGTGAAGGTTATAGATAGGGTTAGGTTAAGGGTTGAGGTTAGGTTTAGATGGTAAGATGAGGGTTAGTGCTAGGTTTCCATTGAAGCTGAGTGTGTAGGGTAAGTTTTAGGGTTAGGATTAGGGTTAGAGTTAGAGTTAGGGTCAGGGTTAGTTTTGAGTTTAGAGTTAGGGTTACGTTTATGGTACGGTCAGGGTTAGGGGAGATTTAGTGTTACGTTTAGTTTTAGGGCTAGGGTTACAGAGAAGTTTATGTGAAGCGAGAGGGTTGGGGTTAGGGGTTTGGGTTCAGGTCAGAGTCAGGGTTAGGGTTAGGTTTAGGGTTAGGGTTACGTGTAGTGTTAGTGTTAGTTTTGCTTAGGGTTCGGGTTTGAATGAAGTGAGGGTACGCTTAGCGTTATGCTTTAGGGTGAAATTCTGGTTAAGGGTGAGGGTTCGGCTTAGGGTTAGGGTTAGAGTTAGGGTCAGTGGTTAGGGTTAGGTTTAGGGTTAAAGTTAGTTTTAGGCTAAGGATTAGGATTAGAGTTAGGGTTAAGGGTTACTGTTTCAGTTAGGTTTAGGTTAAGGTTATAATTAGGGTTAAGTTTAGGGTTAGGGTAAGAGTTAGAGTTACATTTACAGTTAAGGTGAGGGTTCTGGGTAAGTGTTACCGTTAAGGTTAGGGTTAGGGCTAGGGTTAGGGTTAGAGTTAAGGTTAAGGGTTAGGGTTAGGTTTAAGTTTATGGTAGGCTTAAAGATAGGGTTAAGGTTAGGTTAGGGTTAGGGTCAGGGTTAGAATTAGAATTAGGTTTAGGGCGAGGATTAGGGTCAGAGTTATTGTAAGGGTTAGGTTTCGGGTTACAGGTGGGCCAAGGTTAAGGTGAGGGTTAGGTTTATGGGGAGGGTTAGGGTTAAAGTCAGGGTGAGTTTTAGGTTAGGGATAGGGTGAAGTTTAAGATAGGGTGAGGGTTAGGGTTATGGCTAAGGTTTGGGCTTGTTTTCAGGTTAGTGTTAAGGTTATGTTCAGGGTTAGGGTTACGTTCAGGGATTGTGTTCAGTTTTAGGGTTAGGGTTAGATTTAAGGTTAGGGTTAAGTTTAGTGTTACGTTTAGGGTTAGGGTCATGGTTGTGTTAGGCTTTGTGGTTGGGGTGAGGGTTAGTTTTAGGGTTAGGGTTGGTTAGGGTTAGGATTATCGTTATGATAAGGCGTTAGGGGTTAGAGGTGTAGTTTAGGGTTAGGGTTTAGGTGAGGGTTCCGGTTAGGCCTTGCGGTTCTGGTCATGGTTAGGTTTGGTTTAGGCTTAGGGTTAGGTGCATGATTCGGTTTCGGGTTAGTGTTAGAGTTAGGGTGAGAGTTAGTGTTAAGGTTTTTGCTAGGCTTTGGTGTTAGGGTTAGGGTTTGTGTTAGGGTTAGGTTTATCATTAGGGCTCAGGGGTTTCAGGTTAATGTTAGGGTTAGGGTTAGGGATAGCATTAGGGTTAGGGTTGTGGGATACGGTTAGGATTTAGGGTGCGGGTTACGGTTAGTTTTCCAGTTAAGGTGAGGGTTTAGGGTAATTGTTACGATTAGGGTTATAGTCAGAGTTAGGGTTTGGTTTAGGATTAGGGTTAGGTGTAGGGTAAGAATTAGTTTTAGGTCCATGTTGAGGGTTAGACTTAGTGTTTTATTTAGGGTAAAGGTTAGGGGTAGGGTTAGGATTAGGTCTAGGGTTAGGATTAGGATTATTTTAGGGTTAGGTTCAGGGCTATTGTAAGTGTTCGGTTTAGGGTTACAGATGGACTAGCGTTATTCTTAGAGTTAGGTTTAAGGTTAGGGTTTGGGTTAGGTCTAGGTTTAGGGTTAAGGTTATGGTTAGTGTTTGGATGAAGTTCAGGATAGGGTGAGGGTTATTTTTATGGTGAGGGCTAGGGTTTGGGTTTGTGTTCAGGTTAGTGTTAAGGATAGGTTTAGGGTTCGGTGAGGGTTAGGCGTTATGTCTAGGGTCAGCGTTAGGTTAGGTTTAGGGTTAGTGTGAAGTTTAGGTTAAGGGTGAGGGTTATGGTAAGGGTTAGGATTATAGACGGTGTTAGACGTTAGGTTTAGGGTGTTAGGGTTAGGTTTATGGTTAGGGTAGATTTAAGTTTAGGTTTAATATTAGGGTTAGGGTTAGATTTGGGTTACTGTTCGTATTAGGGTTAGGGTTAGGGATAAGTTTGGGGATAGCGTTAGGTTTAGGGTTGGGGATACGGTTAAGGATTAGGGTGAGGGTTAGGGTTAGGTTTACAGTTAAGGCGAGGGTTTAGGCTAATTGTTATGGTTAGGGTTAGAGTTAGAGTTAGGCTTAGGGTTAGGGTGAAGTTTCAGTTAATAGTCAGGGTTAGGCTTAAGGTTAGAGTAGGGTTAAGGTTAGTGTTCGGGTTAGGTATAGCGTTAGGGTTTGGGTAGGGGTAAGGTTAGGGTTAAGGCTAGGTTTACGGTAAAGGGTAGGGCTAGCTTAGGGTTAGATTTAGAGTTAGAGTTAGTGCTAGGGTTTAGGATGATGGTTATGGTCAGGTTTAGAGTTATTGTTAAGGTTAGGGTAGAGTTAAGGTTAGGGTTAATTTAGGGTTAGAGAAAGGGTTAGGTTTAGGTCTGGGTTAGGTGTAGGATGCGGGGTAGGGTTAGGGTTAGGGGTTCATGGGAGGGTTAGTGTTAAGTTTACATTAAGCTGATGTTTTAGGGTGTTACTGTTAGGGCTAGGGTTAGCATTAGGTTTAGGGTCAGGGCTAGAGTTAGGGGATAGTTAAGGGTTAGCTTTACTTTCAGGGTTAGGGTTAGCCTTAGGTTTAGGGTGAAGTTTAGGTTAAGGATGAGGGTTAGGGTTAGGGTTAGGCATTTGGGTTAAGGTTAGGGTTAGGTTTAGGATTAGGCTTAGGGTTAGGGTTAGGTGTTTGGGTTAATGTTAGGGTCAGGTTTAGGGTTCGGCTTAGGGTTAGGGCTACAGCTGGGGTAAAGTTTAATTGAAGGGTGAGGGTTGAGCTTAGGGTTAGCGTTAGGGGTTAGGGTTAGAGCTTAGGTTAGGATGAAGTGTAGGGTTAAGGTTAGGTTTAGATTTAGGGTTAGGGTTAGTGTTAGGGTTAAGTCATGTTTAGGTTTAGGGCTAGGTGAAGGTTATAGATAGGGTTAGGTTAAGGGTTGAGGTTAGGTTTAGATGGTAAGATGAGGGTTAGTGCTAGGTTTCCATTGAAGCTGAGTGTGTAGGGTAAGTTTTAGGGTTAGGATTAGGGTTAGAGTTAGAGTTAGGGTCAGGGTTAGTTTTGAGTTTAGAGTTAGGGTTACGTTTATGGTACGGTCAGGGTTAGGGGAGATTTAGTGTTACGTTTAGTTTTAGGGCTAGGGTTACAGAGAAGTTTATGTGAAGCGAGAGGGTTGGGGTTAGGGGTTTGGGTTCAGGTCAGAGTCAGGGTTAGGGTTAGGTTTAGGGTTAGGGTTACGTGTAGTGTTAGTGTTAGTTTTGCTTAGGGTTCGGGTTTGAATGAAGTGAGGGTACGCTTAGCGTTATGCTTTAGGGTGAAATTCTGGTTAAGGGTGAGGGTTCGGCTTAGGGTTAGGGTTAGAGTTAGGGTCAGTGGTTAGGGTTAGGTTTAGGGTTAAAGTTAGTTTTAGGCTAAGGATTAGGATTAGAGTTAGGGTTAAGGGTTACTGTTTCAGTTAGGTTTAGGTTAAGGTTATAATTAGGGTTAAGTTTAGGGTTAGGGTAAGAGTTAGAGTTACATTTACAGTTAAGGTGAGGGTTCTGGGTAAGTGTTACCGTTAAGGTTAGGGTTAGGGCTAGGGTTAGGGTTAGAGTTAAGGTTAAGGGTTAGGGTTAGGTTTAAGTTTATGGTAGGCTTAAAGATAGGGTTAAGGTTAGGTTAGGGTTAGGGTCAGGGTTAGAATTAGAATTAGGTTTAGGGCGAGGATTAGGGTCAGAGTTATTGTAAGGGTTAGGTTTCGGGTTACAGGTGGGCCAAGGTTAAGGTGAGGGTTAGGTTTATGGGGAGGGTTAGGGTTAAAGTCAGGGTGAGTTTTAGGTTAGGGATAGGGTGAAGTTTAAGATAGGGTGAGGGTTAGGGTTATGGCTAAGGTTTGGGCTTGTTTTCAGGTTAGTGTTAAGGTTATGTTCAGGGTTAGGGTTACGTTCAGGGATTGTGTTCAGTTTTAGGGTTAGGGTTAGATTTAAGGTTAGGGTTAAGTTTAGTGTTACGTTTAGGGTTAGGGTCATGGTTGTGTTAGGCTTTGTGGTTGGGGTGAGGGTTAGTTTTAGGGTTAGGGTTGGTTAGGGTTAGGATTATCGTTATGATAAGGCGTTAGGGGTTAGAGGTGTAGTTTAGGGTTAGGGTTTAGGTGAGGGTTCCGGTTAGGCCTTGCGGTTCTGGTCATGGTTAGGTTTGGTTTAGGCTTAGGGTTAGGTGCATGATTCGGTTTCGGGTTAGTGTTAGAGTTAGGGTGAGAGTTAGTGTTAAGGTTTTTGCTAGGCTTTGGTGTTAGGGTTAGGGTTTGTGTTAGGGTTAGGTTTATCATTAGGGCTCAGGGGTTTCAGGTTAATGTTAGGGTTAGGGTTAGGGATAGCATTAGGGTTAGGGTTGTGGGATACGGTTAGGATTTAGGGTGCGGGTTACGGTTAGTTTTCCAGTTAAGGTGAGGGTTTAGGGTAATTGTTACGATTAGGGTTATAGTCAGAGTTAGGGTTTGGTTTAGGATTAGGGTTAGGTGTAGGGTAAGAATTAGTTTTAGGTCCATGTTGAGGGTTAGACTTAGTGTTTTATTTAGGGTAAAGGTTAGGGGTAGGGTTAGGATTAGGTCTAGGGTTAGGATTAGGATTATTTTAGGGTTAGGTTCAGGGCTATTGTAAGTGTTCGGTTTAGGGTTACAGATGGACTAGCGTTATTCTTAGAGTTAGGTTTAAGGTTAGGGTTTGGGTTAGGTCTAGGTTTAGGGTTAAGGTTATGGTTAGTGTTTGGATGAAGTTCAGGATAGGGTGAGGGTTATTTTTATGGTGAGGGCTAGGGTTTGGGTTTGTGTTCAGGTTAGTGTTAAGGATAGGTTTAGGGTTCGGTGAGGGTTAGGCGTTATGTCTAGGGTCAGCGTTAGGTTAGGTTTAGGGTTAGTGTGAAGTTTAGGTTAAGGGTGAGGGTTATGGTAAGGGTTAGGATTATAGACGGTGTTAGACGTTAGGTTTAGGGTGTTAGGGTTAGGTTTATGGTTAGGGTAGATTTAAGTTTAGGTTTAATATTAGGGTTAGGGTTAGATTTGGGTTACTGTTCGTATTAGGGTTAGGGTTAGGGATAAGTTTGGGGATAGCGTTAGGTTTAGGGTTGGGGATACGGTTAAGGATTAGGGTGAGGGTTAGGGTTAGGTTTACAGTTAAGGCGAGGGTTTAGGCTAATTGTTATGGTTAGGGTTAGAGTTAGAGTTAGGCTTAGGGTTAGGGTGAAGTTTCAGTTAATAGTCAGGGTTAGGCTTAAGGTTAGAGTAGGGTTAAGGTTAGTGTTCGGGTTAGGTATAGCGTTAGGGTTTGGGTAGGGGTAAGGTTAGGGTTAAGGCTAGGTTTACGGTAAAGGGTAGGGCTAGCTTAGGGTTAGATTTAGAGTTAGAGTTAGTGCTAGGGTTTAGGATGATGGTTATGGTCAGGTTTAGAGTTATTGTTAAGGTTAGGGTAGAGTTAAGGTTAGGGTTAATTTAGGGTTAGAGAAAGGGTTAGGTTTAGGTCTGGGTTAGGTGTAGGATGCGGGGTAGGGTTAGGGTTAGGGGTTCATGGGAGGGTTAGTGTTAAGTTTACATTAAGCTGATGTTTTAGGGTGTTACTGTTAGGGCTAGGGTTAGCATTAGGTTTAGGGTCAGGGCTAGAGTTAGGGGATAGTTAAGGGTTAGCTTTACTTTCAGGGTTAGGGTTAGCCTTAGGTTTAGGGTGAAGTTTAGGTTAAGGATGAGGGTTAGGGTTAGGGTTAGGCATTTGGGTTAAGGTTAGGGTTAGGTTTAGGATTAGGCTTAGGGTTAGGGTTAGGTGTTTGGGTTAATGTTAGGGTCAGGTTTAGGGTTCGGCTTAGGGTTAGGGCTACAGCTGGGGTAAAGTTTAATTGAAGGGTGAGGGTTGAGCTTAGGGTTAGCGTTAGGGGTTAGGGTTAGAGCTTAGGTTAGGATGAAGTGTAGGGTTAAGGTTAGGTTTAGATTTAGGGTTAGGGTTAGTGTTAGGGTTAAGTCATGTTTAGGTTTAGGGCTAGGTGAAGGTTATAGATAGGGTTAGGTTAAGGGTTGAGGTTAGGTTTAGATGGTAAGATGAGGGTTAGTGCTAGGTTTCCATTGAAGCTGAGTGTGTAGGGTAAGTTTTAGGGTTAGGATTAGGGTTAGAGTTAGAGTTAGGGTCAGGGTTAGTTTTGAGTTTAGAGTTAGGGTTACGTTTATGGTACGGTCAGGGTTAGGGGAGATTTAGTGTTACGTTTAGTTTTAGGGCTAGGGTTACAGAGAAGTTTATGTGAAGCGAGAGGGTTGGGGTTAGGGGTTTGGGTTCAGGTCAGAGTCAGGGTTAGGGTTAGGTTTAGGGTTAGGGTTACGTGTAGTGTTAGTGTTAGTTTTGCTTAGGGTTCGGGTTTGAATGAAGTGAGGGTACGCTTAGCGTTATGCTTTAGGGTGAAATTCTGGTTAAGGGTGAGGGTTCGGCTTAGGGTTAGGGTTAGAGTTAGGGTCAGTGGTTAGGGTTAGGTTTAGGGTTAAAGTTAGTTTTAGGCTAAGGATTAGGATTAGAGTTAGGGTTAAGGGTTACTGTTTCAGTTAGGTTTAGGTTAAGGTTATAATTAGGGTTAAGTTTAGGGTTAGGGTAAGAGTTAGAGTTACATTTACAGTTAAGGTGAGGGTTCTGGGTAAGTGTTACCGTTAAGGTTAGGGTTAGGGCTAGGGTTAGGGTTAGAGTTAAGGTTAAGGGTTAGGGTTAGGTTTAAGTTTATGGTAGGCTTAAAGATAGGGTTAAGGTTAGGTTAGGGTTAGGGTCAGGGTTAGAATTAGAATTAGGTTTAGGGCGAGGATTAGGGTCAGAGTTATTGTAAGGGTTAGGTTTCGGGTTACAGGTGGGCCAAGGTTAAGGTGAGGGTTAGGTTTATGGGGAGGGTTAGGGTTAAAGTCAGGGTGAGTTTTAGGTTAGGGATAGGGTGAAGTTTAAGATAGGGTGAGGGTTAGGGTTATGGCTAAGGTTTGGGCTTGTTTTCAGGTTAGTGTTAAGGTTATGTTCAGGGTTAGGGTTACGTTCAGGGATTGTGTTCAGTTTTAGGGTTAGGGTTAGATTTAAGGTTAGGGTTAAGTTTAGTGTTACGTTTAGGGTTAGGGTCATGGTTGTGTTAGGCTTTGTGGTTGGGGTGAGGGTTAGTTTTAGGGTTAGGGTTGGTTAGGGTTAGGATTACCGTTATGATAAGGCGTTAGGGGTTAGAGGTGTAGTTTAGGGTTAGGGTTTGGGTGAGGGTTCCGGTTAGGCCTTGCGGTTCTGGTCATGGTTAGGTTTGGTTTAGGCTTAGGGTTAGGTGCATGATTCGGTTTCGGGTTAGTGTTAGAGTTAGGGTGAGAGTTAGTGTTAAGGTTTTTGCTAGGCTTTGGTGTTAGGGTTAGGGTTTGTGTTAGGGTTAGGTTTATTATTCGGGCTCAGGGGTTTCAGGTTAATGTTAGGGTTAGGGTTAGGGATAGCATTAGGGTTAGGGTTGTGGGATACGGTTAGGATTTAGGGTGCGGGTTACGGTTAGTTTTCCAGTTAAGGTGAGGGTTTAGGGTAATTGTTACGATTAGAGTTATAGTCAGAGTTAGGGTTTGGTTTAGGATTAGGGTTAGGTGTAGGGTAAGAATTAGGTTTAGGTCCATGTTGAGGGTTAGACTTAGTGTTTTATTTAGGGTAAAGGTTAGGTGTAGGGTTAGGATTAGGTCTAGGGTTAGGATTAGGATTATTTTAGGGTTAGGTTCAGGGCTATTGTAAGTGTTCGGTTTAGGGTTACAGATGGACTAGCGTTATTCTTAGAGTTAGGTTTAAGGTTAGGGTTTGGGTTAGGTCTAGGTTTAGGGTTAAGGTTATGGTTAGTGTTTGGATGAAGTTCAGGATAAGGTGAGGGTTATTTTTATGGTGAGGGCTAGGGTTTGGGTTTGTGTTCAGGTTAGTGTTAAGGATAGGTTTAGGGTTCGGTGAGGGTTAGGCGTTATGTCTAGGGTCAGCGTTAGGTTAGGTTTAGGGTTAGTGTGAAGTTTAGGTTAAGGGTGAGGGTTATGGTAAGGGTTAGGATTATAGACGGTGTTAGACGTTAGGTTTAGGGTGTTAGGGTTAGGTTTATGGTTAGGGTAGATTTAAGTTTAGGTTTAATATTAGGGTTAGGGTTAGATTTGGGTTACTGTTCGTATTAGGGTTAGGGTTAGGGATAAGTTTGGGGATAGCGTTAGGTTTAGGGTTGGGGATACGGTTAAGGATTAGGGTGAGGGTTAGGGTTAGGTTTACAGTTAAGGCGAGGGTTTAGGCTAATTGTTATGGTTAGGGTTAGAGTTAGAGTTAGGCTTAGGGTTAGGGTGAAGTTTCAGTTAATAGTCAGGGTTAGGCTTAAGGTTAGAGTAGGGTTAAGGTTAGTGTTCGGGTTAGGTATAGCGTTAGGGTTTGGGTAGGGGTAAGGTTAGGGTTAAGGCTAGGTTTACGGTAAAGGGTAGGGCTAGCTTAGGGTTAGATTTAGAGTTAGAGTTAGTGCTAGGGTTTAGGATGATGGTTATGGTCAGGTTTAGAGTTATTGTTAAGGTTAGGGTAGAGTTAAGGTTAGGGTTAATTTAGGGTTAGAGAAAGGGTTAGGTTTAGGTCTGGGTTAGGTGTAGGATGCGGGGTAGGGTTAGGGTTAGGGGTTCATGGGAGGGTTAGTGTTAAGTTTCCATTAAGCTGATGTTTTAGGGTGTTACTGTTAGGGCTAGGGTTAGCATTAGGTTTAGGGTCAGGGCTAGAGTTAGGGGATAGTTAAGGGTTAGCTTTACTTTCAGGGTTAGGGTTAGCCTTAGGTTTAGGGTGAAGTTTAGGTTAAGGATGAGGGTTAGGGTTAGGGTTAGGCATTTGGGTTAAGGTTAGGGTTAGGTTTAGGATTAGGCTTAGGGTTAGGGTTAGGTGTTTGGGTTAATGTTAGGGTCAGGTTTAGGGTTCGGCTTAGGGTTAGGGCTACAGCTGGGGTAAAGTTTAATTGAAGGGTGAGGGTTGAGCTTAGGGTTAGCGTTAGGGGTTAGGGTTAGAGCTTAGGTTAGGATGAAGTGTAGGGTTAAGGTTAGGTTTAGATTTAGGGTTAGGGTTAGTGTTAGGGTTAAGTCATGTTTAGGTTTAGGGCTAGGTGAAGGTTATAGATAGGGTTAGGTTAAGGGTTGAGGTTAGGTTTAGATGGTAAGATGAGGGTTAGTGCTAGGTTTCCATTTAAGCTGAGTGTGTAGGGTAAGTTTTAGGGTTAGGATTAGGGTTAGAGTTAGAGTTAGGGTCAGGGTTAGTTTTGAGTTTAGAGTTAGGGTTACGTTTATGGTACGGTCAGGGTTAGGGGAGATTTAGTGTTACGTTTAGTTTTAGGGCTAGGGTTACAGAGAAGTTTATGTGAAGCGAGAGGGTTGGGGTTAGGGGTTTGGGTTCAGGTCAGAGTCAGGGTTAGGGTTAGGTTTAGGGTTAGGGTTACGTGTAGTGTTAGTGTTAGTTTTGCTTAGGGTTCGGGTTTGAATGAAGTGAGGGTACGCTTAGCGTTATGCTTTAGGGTGAAATTCTGGTTAAGGGTGAGGGTTCGGCTTAGGGTTAGGGTTAGAGTTAGGGTCAGTGGTTAGGGTTAGGTTTAGGGTTAAAGTTAGTTTTAGGCTAAGGATTAGGATTAGAGTTAGGGTTAAGGGTTACTGTTTCAGTTAGGTTTAGGTTAAGGTTATAATTAGGGTTAAGTTTAGGGTTAGGGTAAGAGTTAGAGTTACATTTACAGTTAAGGTGAGGGTTCTGGGTAAGTGTTACCGTTAAGGTTAGGGTTAGGGCTAGGGTTAGGGTTAGAGTTAAGGTTAAGGGTTAGGGTTAGGTTTAAGTTTATGGTAGGCTTAAAGATAGGGTTAAGGTTAGGTTAGGGTTAGGGTCAGGGTTAGAATTAGAATTAGGTTTAGGGCGAGGATTAGGGTCAGAGTTATTGTAAGGGTTAGGTTTCGGGTTACAGGTGGGCCAAGGTTAAGGTGAGGGTTAGGTTTATGGGGAGGGTTAGGGTTAAAGTCAGGGTGAGTTTTAGGTTAGGGATAGGGTGAAGTTTAAGATAGGGTGAGGGTTAGGGTTATGGCTAAGGTTTGGGCTTGTTTTCAGGTTAGTGTTAAGGTTATGTTCAGGGTTAGGGTTACGTTCAGGGATTGTGTTCAGTTTTAGGGTTAGGGTTAGATTTAAGGTTAGGGTTAAGTTTAGTGTTACGTTTAGGGTTAGGGTCATGGTTGTGTTAGGCTTTGTGGTTGGGGTGAGGGTTAGTTTTAGGGTTAGGGTTGGTTAGGGTTAGGATTATCGTTATGATAAGGCGTTAGGGGTTAGAGGTGTAGTTTAGGGTTAGGGTTTGGGTGAGGGTTCCGGTTAGGCCTTGCGGTTCTGGTCATGGTTAGGTTTGGTTTAGGCTTAGGGTTAGGTGCATGATTCGGTTTCGGGTTAGTGTTAGAGTTAGGGTGAGAGTTAGTGTTAAGGTTTTTGCTAGGCTTTGGTGTTAGGGTTAGGGTTTGTGTTAGGGTTAGGTTTATCATTAGGGCTCAGGGGTTTCAGGTTAATGTTAGGGTTAGGGTTAGGGATAGCATTAGGGTTAGGGTTGTGGGATACGGTTAGGATTTAGGGTGCGGGTTACGGTTAGTTTTCCAGTTAAGGTGAGGGTTTAGGGTAATTGTTACGATTAGGGTTATAGTCAGAGTTAGGGTTTGGTTTAGGATTAGGGTTAGGTGTAGGGTAAGAATTAGGTTTAGGTCCATGTTGAGGGTTAGACTTAGTGTTTTATTTAGGGTAAAGGTTAGGGGTAGGGTTAGGATTAGGTCTAGGGTTAGGATTAGGATTATTTTAGGGTTAGGTTCAGGGCTATTGTAAGTGTTCGGTTTAGGGTTACAGATGGACTAGCGTTATTCTTAGAGTTAGGTTTAAGGTTAGGGTTTGGGTTAGGTCTAGGTTTAGGGTTAAGGTTATGGTTAGTGTTTGGATGAAGTTCAGGATAGGGTGAGGGTTATTTTTATGGTGAGGGCTAGGGTTTGGGTTTGTGTTCAGGTTAGTGTTAAGGATAGGTTTAGGGTTCGGTGAGGGTTAGGCGTTATGTCTAGGGTCAGCGTTAGGTTAGGTTTAGGGTTAGTGTGAAGTTTAGGTTAAGGGTGAGGGTTATGGTAAGGGTTAGGATTATAGACGGTGTTAGACGTTAGGTTTAGGGTGTTAGGGTTAGGTTTATGGTTAGGGTAGATTTAAGTTTAGGTTTAATATTAGGGTTAGGGTTAGATTTGGGTTACTGTTCGTATTAGGGTTAGGGTTAGGGATAAGTTTGGGGATAGCGTTAGGTTTAGGGTTGGGGATACGGTTAAGGATTAGGGTGAGGGTTAGGGTTAGGTTTACAGTTAAGGCGAGGGTTTAGGCTAATTGTTATGGTTAGGGTTAGAGTTAGAGTTAGGCTTAGGGTTAGGGTGAAGTTTCAGTTAATAGTCAGGGTTAGGCTTAAGGTTAGAGTAGGGTTAAGGTTAGTGTTCGGGTTAGGTATAGCGTTAGGGTTTGGGTAGGGGTAAGGTTAGGGTTAAGGCTAGGTTTACGGTAAAGGGTAGGGCTAGCTTAGGGTTAGATTTAGAGTTAGAGTTAGTGCTAGGGTTTAGGATGATGGTTATGGTCAGGTTTAGAGTTATTGTTAAGGTTAGGGTAGAGTTAAGGTTAGGGTTAATTTAGGGTTAGAGAAAGGGTTAGGTTTAGGTCTGGGTTAGGTGTAGGATGCGGGGTAGGGTTAGGGTTAGGGGTTCATGGGAGGGTTAGTGTTAAGTTTACATTAAGCTGATGTTTTAGGGTGTTACTGTTAGGGCTAGGGTTAGCATTAGGTTTAGGGTCAGGGCTAGAGTTAGGGGATAGTTAAGGGTTAGCTTTACTTTCAGGGTTAGGGTTAGCCTTAGGTTTAGGGTGAAGTTTAGGTTAAGGATGAGGGTTAGGGTTAGGGTTAGGCATTTGGGTTAAGGTTAGGGTTAGGTTTAGGATTAGGCTTAGGGTTAGGGTTAGGTGTTTGGGTTAATGTTAGGGTCAGGTTTAGGGTTCGGCTTAGGGTTAGGGCTACAGCTGGGGTAAAGTTTAATTGAAGGGTGAGGGTTGAGCTTAGGGTTAGCGTTAGGGGTTAGGGTTAGAGCTTAGGTTAGGATGAAGTGTAGGGTTAAGGTTAGGTTTAGATTTAGGGTTAGGGTTAGTGTTAGGGTTAAGTCATGTTTAGGTTTAGGGCTAGGTGAAGGTTATAGATAGGGTTAGGTTAAGGGTTGAGGTTAGGTTTAGATGGTAAGATGAGGGTTAGTGCTAGGTTTCCATTGAAGCTGAGTGTGTAGGGTAAGTTTTAGGGTTAGGATTAGGGTTAGAGTTAGAGTTAGGGTCAGGGTTAGTTTTGAGTTTAGAGTTAGGGTTACGTTTATGGTACGGTCAGGGTTAGGGGAGATTTAGTGTTACGTTTAGTTTTAGGGCTAGGGTTACAGAGAAGTTTATGTGAAGCGAGAGGGTTGGGGTTAGGGGTTTGGGTTCAGGTCAGAGTCAGGGTTAGGGTTAGGTTTAGGGTTAGGGTTACGTGTAGTGTTAGTGTTAGTTTTGCTTAGGGTTCGGGTTTGAATGAAGTGAGGGTACGCTTAGCGTTATGCTTTAGGGTGAAATTCTGGTTAAGGGTGAGGGTTCGGCTTAGGGTTAGGGTTAGAGTTAGGGTCAGTGGTTAGGGTTAGGTTTAGGGTTAAGGTTAGTTTTAGGCTAAGGATTAGGATTAGAGTTAGGGTTAAGGGTTACTGTTTCAGTTAGGTTTAGGTTAAGGTTATAATTAGGGTTAAGTTTAGGGTTAGGGTAAGAGTTAGAGTTACATTTACAGTTAAGGTGAGGGTTCTGGGTAAGTGTTACCGTTAAGGTTAGGGTTAGGGCTAGGGTTAGGGTTAGAGTTAAGGTTAAGGGTTAGGGTTAGGTTTAAGTTTATGGTAGGCTTAAAGATAGGGTTAAGGTTAGGTTAGGGTTAGGGTCAGGGTTAGAATTAGAATTAGGTTTAGGGCGAGGATTAGGGTCAGAGTTATTGTAAGGGTTAGGTTTCGGGTTACAGGTGGGCCAAGGTTAAGGTGAGGGTTAGGTTTATGGGGAGGGTTAGGGTTAAAGTCAGGGTGAGTTTTAGGTTAGGGATAGGGTGAAGTTTAAGATAGGGTGAGGGTTAGGGTTATGGCTAAGGTTTGGGCTTGTTTTCAGGTTAGTGTTAAGGTTATGTTCAGGGTTAGGGTTACGTTCAGGGATTGTGTTCAGTTTTAGGGTTAGGGTTAGATTTAAGGTTAGGGTTAAGTTTAGTGTTACGTTTAGGGTTAGGGTCATGGTTGTGTTAGGCTTTGTGGTTGGGGTGAGGGTTAGTTTTAGGGTTAGGGTTGGTTAGGGTTAGGATTATCGTTATGATAAGGCGTTAGGGGTTAGAGGTGTAGTTTAGGGTTAGGGTTTGGGTGAGGGTTCCGGTTAGGCCTTGCGGTTCTGGTCATGGTTAGGTTTGGTTTAGGCTTAGGGTTAGGTGCATGATTCGGTTTCGGGTTAGTGTTAGAGTTAGGGTGAGAGTTAGTGTTAAGGTTTTTGCTAGGCTTTGGTGTTAGGGTTAGGGTTTGTGTTAGGGTTAGGTTTATCATTAGGGCTCAGGGGTTTCAGGTTAATGTTAGGGTTAGGGTTAGGGATAGCATTAGGGTTAGGGTTGTGGGATACGGTTAGGATTTAGGGTGCGGGTTACGGTTAGTTTTCCAGTTAAGGTGAGGGTTTAGGGTAATTGTTACGATTAGGGTTATAGTCAGAGTTAGGGTTTGGTTTAGGATTAGGGTTAGGTGTAGGGTAAGAATTAGGTTTAGGTCCATGTTGAGGGTTAGACTTAGTGTTTTATTTAGGGTAAAGGTTAGGGGTAGGGTTAGGATTAGGTCTAGGGTTAGGATTAGGATTATTTTAGGGTTAGGTTCAGGGCTATTGTAAGTGTTCGGTTTAGGGTTACAGATGGACTAGCGTTATTCTTAGAGTTAGGTTTAAGGTTAGGGTTTGGGTTAGGTCTAGGTTTAGGGTTAAGGTTATGGTTAGTGTTTGGATGAAGTTCAGGATAGGGTGAGGGTTATTTTTATGGTGAGGGCTAGGGTTTGGGTTTGTGTTCAGGTTAGTGTTAAGGATAGGTTTAGGGTTCGGTGAGGGTTAGGCGTTATGTCTAGGGTCAGCGTTAGGTTAGGTTTAGGGTTAGTGTGAAGTTTAGGTTAAGGGTGAGGGTTATGGTAAGGGTTAGGATTATAGACGGTGTTAGACGTTAGGTTTAGGGTGTTAGGGTTAGGTTTATGGTTAGGGTAGATTTAAGTTTAGGTTTAATATTAGGGTTAGGGTTAGATTTGGGTTACTGTTCGTATTAGGGTTAGGGTTAGGGATAAGTTTGGGGATAGCGTTAGGTTTAGGGTTGGGGATACGGTTAAGGATTAGGGTGAGGGTTAGGGTTAGGTTTACAGTTAAGGCGAGGGTTTAGGCTAATTGTTATGGTTAGGGTTAGAGTTAGAGTTAGGCTTAGGGTTAGGGTGAAGTTTCAGTTAATAGTCAGGGTTAGGCTTAAGGTTAGAGTAGGGTTAAGGTTAGTGTTCGGGTTAGGTATAGCGTTAGGGTTTGGGTAGGGGTAAGGTTAGGGTTAAGGCTAGGTTTACGGTAAAGGGTAGGGCTAGCTTAGGGTTAGATTTAGAGTTAGAGTTAGTGCTAGGGTTTAGGATGATGGTTATGGTCAGGTTTAGAGTTATTGTTAAGGTTAGGGTAGAGTTAAGGTTAGGGTTAATTTAGGGTTAGAGAAAGGGTTAGGTTTAGGTCTGGGTTAGGTGTAGGATGCGGGGTAGGGTTAGGGTTAGGGGTTCATGGGAGGGTTAGTGTTAAGTTTCCATTAAGCTGATGTTTTAGGGTGTTACTGTTAGGGCTAGGGTTAGCATTAGGTTTAGGGTCAGGGCTAGAGTTAGGGGATAGTTAAGGGTTAGCTTTACTTTCAGGGTTAGGGTTAGCCTTAGGTTTAGGGTGAAGTTTAGGTTAAGGATGAGGGTTAGGGTTAGGGTTAGGCATTTGGGTTAAGGTTAGGGTTAGGTTTAGGATTAGGCTTAGGGTTAGGGTTAGGTGTTTGGGTTAATGTTAGGGTCAGGTTTAGGGTTCGGCTTAGGGTTAGGGCTACAGCTGGGGTAAAGTTTAATTGAAGGGTGAGGGTTGAGCTTAGGGTTAGCGTTAGGGGTTAGGGTTAGAGCTTAGGTTAGGATGAAGTGTAGGGTTAAGGTTAGGTTTAGATTTAGGGTTAGGGTTAGTGTTAGGGTTAAGTCATGTTTAGGTTTAGGGCTAGGTGAAGGTTATAGATAGGGTTAGGTTAAG
The DNA here is from genome assembly GCF_030014295.1 of Loxodonta africana. Taxonomy (NCBI): domain Eukaryota; kingdom Metazoa; phylum Chordata; class Mammalia; order Proboscidea; family Elephantidae; genus Loxodonta; species Loxodonta africana. Next base: position 1,124,491 of record NW_026974834.1, read on the forward strand.
GGTTGAGGTTAGGTTTAGATGGTAAGATGAGGGTTAGTGCTAGGTTTCCATTTAAGCTGAGTGTGTAGGGTAAGTTTTAGGGTTAGGATTAGGGTTAGAGTTAGAGTTAGGGTCAGGGTTAGTTTTGAGTTTAGAGTTAGGGTTACGTTTATGGTACGGTCAGGGTTAGGGGAGATTTAGTGTTACGTTTAGTTTTAGGGCTAGGGTTACAGAGAAGTTTATGTGAAGCGAGAGGGTTGGGGTTAGGGGTTTGGGTTCAGGTCAGAGTCAGGGTTAGGGTTAGGTTTAGGGTTAGGGTTACGTGTAGTGTTAGTGTTAGTTTTGCTTAGGGTTCGGGTTTGAATGAAGTGAGGGTACGCTTAGCGTTATGCTTTAGGGTGAAATTCTGGTTAAGGGTGAGGGTTCGGCTTAGGGTTAGGGTTAGAGTTAGGGTCAGTGGTTAGGGTTAGGTTTAGGGTTAAAGTTAGTTTTAGGCTAAGGATTAGGATTAGAGTTAGGGTTAAGGGTTACTGTTTCAGTTAGGTTTAGGTTAAGGTTATAATTAGGGTTAAGTTTAGGGTTAGGGTAAGAGTTAGAGTTACATTTACAGTTAAGGTGAGGGTTCTGGGTAAGTGTTACCGTTAAGGTTAGGGTTAGGGCTAGGGTTAGGGTTAGAGTTAAGGTTAAGGGTTAGGGTTAGGTTTAAGTTTATGGTAGGCTTAAAGATAGGGTTAAGGTTAGGTTAGGGTTAGGGTCAGGGTTAGAATTAGAATTAGGTTTAGGGCGAGGATTAGGGTCAGAGTTATTGTAAGGGTTAGGTTTCGGGTTACAGGTGGGCCAAGGTTAAGGTGAGGGTTAGGTTTATGGGGAGGGTTAGGGTTAAAGTCAGGGTGAGTTTTAGGTTAGGGATAGGGTGAAGTTTAAGATAGGGTGAGGGTTAGGGTTATGGCTAAGGTTTGGGCTTGTTTTCAGGTTAGTGTTAAGGTTATGTTCAGGGTTAGGGTTACGTTCAGGGATTGTGTTCAGTTTTAGGGTTAGGGTTAGATTTAAGGTTAGGGTTAAGTTTAGTGTTACGTTTAGGGTTAGGGTCATGGTTGTGTTAGGCTTTGTGGTTGGGGTGAGGGTTAGTTTTAGGGTTAGGGTTGGTTAGGGTTAGGATTACCGTTATGATAAGGCGTTAGGGGTTAGAGGTGTAGTTTAGGGTTAGGGTTTGGGTGAGGGTTCCGGTTAGGCCTTGCGGTTCTGGTCATGGTTAGGTTTGGTTTAGGCTTAGGGTTAGGTGCATGATTCGGTTTCGGGTTAGTGTTAGAGTTAGGGTGAGAGTTAGTGTTAAGGTTTTTGCTAGGCTTTGGTGTTAGGGTTAGGGTTTGTGTTAGGGTTAGGTTTATCATTCGGGCTCAGGGGTTTCAGGTTAATGTTAGGGTTAGGGTTAGGGATAGCATTAGGGTTAGGGTTGTGGGATACGGTTAGGATTTAGGGTGCGGGTTACGGTTAGTTTTCCAGTTAAGGTGAGGGTTTAGGGTAATTGTTACGATTAGGGTTATAGTCAGAGTTAGGGTTTGGTTTAGGATTAGGGTTAGGTGTAGGGTAAGAATTAGGTTTAGGTCCATGTTGAGGGTTAGACTTAGTGTTTTATTTAGGGTAAAGGTTAGGTGTAGGGTTAGGATTAGGTCTAGGGTTAGGATTAGGATTATTTTAGGGTTAGGTTCAGGGCTATTGTAAGTGTTCGGTTTAGGGTTACAGATGGACTAGCGTTATTCTTAGAGTTAGGTTTAAGGTTAGGGTTTGGGTTAGGTCTAGGTTTAGGGTTAAGGTTATGGTTAGTGTTTGGATGAAGTTCAGGATAAGGTGAGGGTTATTTTTACATAGAGAGATAGTATTTGGGTTTGTGTTCAGGTTAGTGTTAAGGATAGGTTTAGGGTTCGGTGAGGGTTAGGCGTTATGTCTAGGGTCAGCGTTAGGTTAGGTTTAGGGTTAGTGTGAAGTTTAGGTTAAGGGTGAGGGTTATGGTAAGGGTTAGGATTATAGACGGTGTTAGACGTTAGGTTTAGGGTGTTAGGGTTAGGTTTATGGTTAGGGTAGATTTAAGTTTAGGTTTAATATTAGGGTTAGGGTTAGATTTGGGTTACTGTTCGTATTAGGGTTAGGGTTAGGGATAAGTTTGGGGATAGCGTTAGGTTTAGGGTTGGGGATACGGTTAAGGATTAGGGTGAGGGTTAGGGTTAGGTTTACAGTTAAGGCGAGGGTTTAGGCTAATTGTTATGGTTAGGGTTAGAGTTAGAGTTAGGCTTAGGGTTAGGGTGAAGTTTCAGTTAATAGTCAGGGTTAGGCTTAAGGTTAGAGTAGGGTTAAGGTTAGTGTTCGGGTTAGGTATAGCGTTAGGGTTTGGGTAGGGGTAAGGTTAGGGTTAAGGCTAGGTTTACGGTAAAGGGTAGGGCTAGCTTAGGGTTAGATTTAGAGTTAGAGTTAGTGCTAGGGTTTAGGATGATGGTTATGGTCAGGTTTAGAGTTATTGTTAAGGTTAGGGTAGAGTTAAGGTTAGGGTTAATTTAGGGTTAGAGAAAGGGTTAGGTTTAGGTCTGGGTTAGGTGTAGGATGCGGGGTAGGGTTAGGGTTAGGGGTTCATGGGAGGGTTAGTGTTAAGTTTACATTAAGCTGATGTTTTAGGGTGTTACTGTTAGGGCTAGGGTTAGCATTAGGTTTAGGGTCAGGGCTAGAGTTAGGGGATAGTTAAGGGTTAGCTTTACTTTCAGGGTTAGGGTTAGCCTTAGGTTAGGGTGAAGTTTAGGTTAAGGATGAGGGTTAGGGTTAGGGTTAGGCATTTGGGTTAAGGTTAGGGTTAGGTTTAGGATTAGGCTTAGGTTAGGGTTAGGTGTTTGGGTTAATGTTAGGGTCAGGTTTAGGGTTCGGCTTAGGGTTAGGGCTACAGCTGGGGTAAAGTTTAATTGAAGGGTGAGGGTTGAGCTTAGGGTTAGCGTTAGGGGTTAGGGTTAGAGCTTAGGTTAGGATGAAGTGTAGGGTTAAGGTTAGGTTTAGATTTAGGGTTAGGGTTAGTGTTAGGGTTAAGTCATGTTTAGGTTTAGGGCTAGGTGAAGGTTATAGATAGGGTTAGGTTAAGGGTTGAGGTTAGGTTTAGATGGTAAGATGAGGGTTAGTGCTAGGTTTCCATTGAAGCTGAGTGTGTAGGGTAAGTTTTAGGGTTAGGATTAGGGTTAGAGTTAGAGTTAGGGTCAGGGTTAGTTTTGAGTTTAGAGTTAGGGTTACGTTTATGGTACGGTCAGGGTTAGGGGAGATTTAGTGTTACGTTTAGTTTTAGGGCTAGGGTTACAGAGAAGTTTATGTGAAGCGAGAGGGTTGGGGTTAGGGGTTTGGGTTCAGGTCAGAGTCAGGGTTAGGGTTAGGTTTAGGGTTAGGGTTACGTGTAGTGTTAGTGTTAGTTTTGCTTAGGGTTCGGGTTTGAATGAAGTGAGGGTACGCTTAGCGTTATGCTTTAGGGTGAAATTCTGGTTAAGGGTGAGGGTTCGGCTTAGGGTTAGGGTTAGAGTTAGGGTCAGTGGTTAGGGTTAGGTTTAGGGTTAAAGTTAGTTTTAGGCTAAGGATTAGGATTAGAGTTAGGGTTAAGGGTTACTGTTTCAGTTAGGTTTAGGTTAAGGTTATAATTAGGGTTAAGTTTAGGGTTAGGGTAAGAGTTAGAGTTACATTTACAGTTAAGGTGAGGGTTCTGGGTAAGTGTTACCGTTAAGGTTAGGGTTAGGGCTAGGGTTAGGGTTAGAGTTAAGGTTAAGGGTTAGGGTTAGGTTTAAGTTTATGGTAGGCTTAAAGATAGGGTTAAGGTTAGGTTAGGGTTAGGGTCAGGGTTAGAATTAGAATTAGGTTTAGGGCGAGGATTAGGGTCAGAGTTATTGTAAGGGTTAGGTTTCGGGTTACAGGTGGGCCAAGGTTAAGGTGAGGGTTAGGTTTATGGGGAGGGTTAGGGTTAAAGTCAGGGTGAGTTTTAGGTTAGGGATAGGGTGAAGTTTAAGATAGGGTGAGGGTTAGGGTTATGGCTAAGGTTTGGGCTTGTTTTCAGGTTAGTGTTAAGGTTATGTTCAGGGTTAGGGTTATGTTCAGGGATTGTGTTCAGTTTTAGGGTTAGGGTTAGATTTAAGGTTAGGGTTAAGTTTAGTGTTACGTTTAGGGTTAGGGTCATGGTTGTGTTAGGCTTTGTGGTTGGGGTGAGGGTTAGTTTTAGGGTTAGGGTTGGTTAGGGTTAGGATTATCGTTATGATAAGGCGTTAGGGGTTAGAGGTGTAGTTTAGGGTTAGGGTTTGGGTGAGGGTTCCGGTTAGGCCTTGCGGTTCTGGTCATGGTTAGGTTTGGTTTAGGCTTAGGGTTAGGTGCATGATTCGGTTTCGGGTTAGTGTTAGAGTTAGGGTGAGAGTTAGTGTTAAGGTTTTTGCTAGGCTTTGGTGTTAGGGTTAGGGTTTGTGTTAGGGTTAGGTTTATCATTAGGGCTCAGGGTTTCAGGTTAATGTTAGGGTTAGGGTTAGGGATAGCATTAGGGTTAGGGTTGTGGGATACGGTTAGGATTTAGGGTGCGGGTTACGGTTAGTTTTCCAGTTAAGGTGAGGGTTTAGGGTAATTGTTACGATTAGGGTTATAGTCAGAGTTAGGGTTTGGTTTAGGATTAGGGTTAGGTGTAGGGTAAGAATTAGGTTTAGGTCCATGTTGAGGGTTAGACTTCGTGTTTTATTTAGGGTAAAGGTTAGGGGTAGGGTTAGGATTAGGTCTAGGGTTAGGATTAGGATTATTTTAGGGTTAGGTTCAGGGCTATTGTAAGTGTTCGGTTTAGGGTTACAGATGGACTAGCGTTATTCTTAGAGTTAGGTTTAAGGTTAGGGTTTGGGTTAGGTCTAGGTTTAGGGTTAAGGTTATGGTTAGTGTTTGGATGAAGTTCAGGATAGGGTGAGGGTTATTTTTATGGTGAGGGCTAGGGTTTGGGTTTGTGTTCAGGTTAGTGTTAAGGATAGGTTTAGGGTTCGGTGAGGGTTAGGCGTTATGTCTAGGGTCAGCGTTAGGTTAGGTTTAGGGTTAGTGTGAAGTTTAGGTTAAGGGTGAGGGTTATGGTAAGGGTTAGGATTATAGACGGTGTTAGACGTTAGGTTTAGGGTGTTAGGGTTAGGTTTATGGTTAGGGTAGATTTAAGTTTAGGTTTAATATTAGGGTTAGGGTTAGATTTGGGTTACTGTTCGTATTAGGGTTAGGGTTAGGGATAAGTTTGGGGATAGCGTTAGGTTTAGGGTTGGGGATACGGTTAAGGATTAGGGTGAGGGTTAGGGTTAGGTTTACAGTTAAGGCGAGGGTTTAGGCTAATTGTTATGGTTAGGGTTAGAGTTAGAGTTAGGCTTAGGGTTAGGGTGAAGTTTCAGTTAATAGTCAGGGTTAGGCTTAAGGTTAGAGTAGGGTTAAGGTTAGTGTTCGGGTTAGGTATAGCGTTAGGGTTTGGGTAGGGGTAAGGTTAGGGTTAAGGCTAGGTTTACGGTAAAGGGTAGGGCTAGCTTAGGGTTAGATTTAGAGTTAGAGTTAGTGCTAGGGTTTAGGATGATGGTTATGGTCAGGTTTAGAGTTATTGTTAAGGTTAGGGTAGAGTTAAGGTTAGGGTTAATTTAGGGTTAGAGAAAGGGTTAGGTTTAGGTCTGGGTTAGGTGTAGGATGCGGGGTAGGGTTAGGGTTAGGGGTTCATGGGAGGGTTAGTGTTAAGTTTACATTAAGCTGATGTTTTAGGGTGTTACTGTTAGGGCTAGGGTTAGCATTAGGTTTAGGGTCAGGGCTAGAGTTAGGGGATAGTTAAGGGTTAGCTTTACTTTCAGGGTTAGGGTTAGCCTTAGGTTTAGGGTGAAGTTTAGGTTAAGGATGAGGGTTAGGGTTAGGGTTAGGCATTTGGGTTAAGGTTAGGGTTAGGTTTAGGATTAGGCTTAGGGTTAGGGTTAGGTGTTTGGGTTAATGTTAGGGTCAGGTTTAGGGTTCGGCTTAGGGTTAGGGCTACAGCTGGGGTAAAGTTTAATTGAAGGGTGAGGGTTGAGCTTAGGGTTAGCGTTAGGGGTTAGGGTTAGAGCTTAGGTTAGGATGAAGTGTAGGGTTAAGGTTAGGTTTAGATTTAGGGTTAGGGTTAGTGTTAGGGTTAAGTCATGTTTAGGTTTAGGGCTAGGTGAAGTTATAGATAGGGTTAGGTTAAGGGTTGAGGTTAGGTTTAGATGGTAAGATGAGGGTTAGTGCTAGGTTTCCATTGAAGCTGAGTGTGTAGGGTAAGTTTTAGGGTTAGGATTAGGGTTAGAGTTAGAGTTAGGGTCAGGGTTAGTTTTGAGTTTAGAGTTAGGGTTACGTTTATGGTACGGTCAGGGTTAGGGGAGATTTAGTGTTACGTTTAGTTTTAGGGCTAGGGTTACAGAGAAGTTTATGTGAAGCGAGAGGGTTGGGGTTAGGGGTTTGGGTTCAGGTCAGAGTCAGGGTTAGGGTTAGGTTTAGGGTTAGGGTTACGTGTAGTGTTAGTGTTAGTTTTGCTTAGGGTTCGGGTTTGAATGAAGTGAGGGTACGCTTAGCGTTATGCTTTAGGGTGAAATTCTGGTTAAGGGTGAGGGTTCGGCTTAGGGTTAGGGTTAGAGTTAGGGTCAGTGGTTAGGGTTAGGTTTAGGGTTAAGGTTAGTTTTAGGCTAAGGATTAGGATTAGAGTTAGGGTTAAGGGTTACTGTTTCAGTTAGGTTTAGGTTAAGGTTATAATTAGGGTTAAGTTTAGGGTTAGGGTAAGAGTTAGAGTTACATTTACAGTTAAGGTGAGGGTTCTGGGTAAGTGTTACCGTTAAGGTTAGGGTTAGGGCTAGGGTTAGGGTTAGAGTTAAGGTTAAGGGTTAGGGTTAGGTTTAAGTTTATGGTAGGCTTAAAGATAGGGTTAAGGTTAGGTTAGGGTTAGGGTCAGGGTTAGAATTAGAATTAGGTTTAGGGCGAGGATTAGGGTCAGAGTTATTGTAAGGGTTAGGTTTCGGGTTACAGGTGGGCCAAGGTTAAGGTGAGGGTTAGGTTTATGGGGAGGGTTAGGGTTAAAGTCAGGGTGAGTTTTAGGTTAGGGATAGGGTGAAGTTTAAGATAGGGTGAGGGTTAGGGTTATGGCTAAGGTTTGGCTTGTTTTCAGGTTAGTGTTAAGGTTATGTTCAGGGTTAGGGTTACGTTCAGGGATTGTGTTCAGTTTTAGGGTTAGGGTTAGATTTAAGGTTAGGGTTAAGTTTAGTGTTACGTTTAGGGTTAGGGTCATGGTTGTGTTAGGCTTTGTGGTTGGGGTGAGGGTTAGTTTTAGGGTTAGGGTTGGTTAGGGTTAGGATTATCGTTATGATAAGGCGTTAGGGGTTAGAGGTGTAGTTTAGGGTTAGGGTTTGGGTGAGGGTTCCGGTTAGGCCTTGCGGTTCTGGTCATGGTTAGGTTTGGTTTAGGCTTAGGGTTAGGTGCATGATTCGGTTTCGGGTTAGTGTTAGAGTTAGGGTGAGAGTTAGTGTTAAGGTTTTTGCTAGGCTTTGGTGTTAGGGTTAGGGTTTGTGTTAGGGTTAGGTTTATCATTAGGGCTCAGGGGTTTCAGGTTAATGTTAGGGTTAGGGTTAGGGATAGCATTAGGGTTAGGGTTGTGGGATACGGTTAGGATTTAGGGTGCGGGTTACGGTTAGTTTTGCAGTTAAGGTGAGGGTTTAGGGTAATTGTTACGATTAGGGTTATAGTCAGAGTTAGGGTTTGGTTTAGGATTAGGGTTAGGTGTAGGGTAAGAATTAGGTTTAGGTCCATGTTGAGGGTTAGACTTAGTGTTTTATTTAGGGTAAAGGTTAGGGGTAGGGATAGGATTAGGTCTAGGGTTAGGATTAGGATTATTTTAGGGTTAGGTTCAGGGCTATTGTAAGTGTTCGGTTTAGGGTTACAGATGGACTAGCGTTATTCTTAGAGTTAGGTTTAAGGTTAGGGTTTGGGTTAGGTCTAGGTTTAGGGTTAAGGTTATGGTTAGTGTTTGGATGAAGTTCAGGATAAGGTGAGGGTTATTTTTATGGTGAGGGCTAGGGTTTGGGTTTGTGTTCAGGTTAGTGTTAAGGATAGGTTTAGGGTTCGGTGAGGGTTAGGCGTTATGTCTAGGGTCAGCGTTAGGTTAGGTTTAGGGTTAGTGTGAAGTTTAGGTTAAGGGTGAGGGTTATGGTAAGGGTTAGGATTATAGACGGTGTAAGACGTTAGGTTTAGGGTGTTAGGGTTAGGTTTATGGTTAGGGTAGATTTAAGTTTAGGTTTAATATTAGGGTTAGGGTTAGATTTGGGTTACTGTTCGTATTAGGGTTAGGGTTAGGGATAAGTTTGGGGATAGCGTTAGGTTTAGGGTTGGGGATACGGTTAAGGATTAGGGTGAGGGTTAGGGTTAGGTTTACAGTTAAGGCGAGGGTTTAGGCTAATTGTTATGGTTAGGGTTAGAGTTAGAGTTAGGCTTAGGGTTAGGGTGAAGTTTCAGTTAATAGTCAGGGTTAGGCTTAAGGTTAGAGTAGGGTTAAGGTTAGTGTTCGGGTTAGGTATAGCGTTAGGGTTTGGGTAGGGGTAAGTTTAGGGTTAAGGCTAGGTTTATGGTAAAGGGTAGGGCTAGCTTAGGGTTAGATTTAGAGTTAGAGTTAGTGCTAGGGTTTAGGATGATGGTTATGGTCAGGTTTAGAGTTATTGTTAAGGTTAGGGTAGAGTTAAGGTTAGGGTTAATTTAGGGTTAGAGAAAGGGTTAGGTTTAGGTCTGGGTTAGGTGTAGGATGCGGGGTAGGGTTAGGGTTAGGGGTTCATGGGAGGGTTAGTGTTAAGTTTACATTAAGCTGATGTTTTAGGGTGTTACTGTTAGGGCTAGGGTTAGCATTAGGTTTAGGGTCAGGGCTAGAGTTAGGGGATAGTTAAGGGTTAGCTTTACTTTCAGGGTTAGGGTTAGCCTTAGGTTTAGGGTGAAGTTTAGGTTAAGGATGAGGGTTAGGGTTAGGGTTAGGCATTTGGGTTAAGGTTAGGGTTAGGTTTAGGATTAGGCTTAGGGTTAGGGTTAGGTGTTTGGGTTAATGTTAGGGTCAGGTTTAGGGTTCGGCTTAGGGTTAGGGCTACAGCTGGGGTAAAGTTTAATTGAAGGGTGAGGGTTGAGCTTAGGGTTAGCGTTAGGGGTTAGGGTTAGAGCTTAGGTTAGGATGAAGTGTAGGGTTAAGGTTAGGTTTAGATTTAGGGTTAGGTTTAGTGTTAGGGTTAAGTCATGTTTAGGTTTAGGGCTAGGTGAAGGTTATAGATAGGGTTAGGTTAAGGGTTGAGGTTAGGTTTAGATGGTAAGATGAGGGTTAGTGCTAGGTTTCCATTTAAGCTGAGTGTGTAGGGTAAGTTTTAGGGTTAGGATTAGGGTTAGAGTTAGAGTTAGGGTCAGGGTTAGTTTTGAGTTTAGAGTTAGGGTTACGTTTATGGTACGGTCAGGGTTAGGGGAGATTTAGTGTTACGTTTAGTTTTAGGGCTAGGGTTACAGAGAAGTTTATGTGAAGCGAGAGGGTTGGGGTTAGGGGTTTGGGTTCAGGTCAGAGTCAGGGTTAGGGTTAGGTTTAGGGTTAGGGTTACGTGTAGTGTTAGTGTTAGTTTTGCTTAGGGTTCGGGTTTGAATGAAGTGAGGGTACGCTTAGCGTTATGCTTTAGGGTGAAATTCTGGTTAAGGGTGAGGGTTCGGCTTAGGGTTAGGGTTAGAGTTAGGGTCAGTGGTTAGGGTTAGGTTTAGGGTTAAGGTTAGTTTTAGGCTAAGGATTAGGATTAGAGTTAGGGTTAAGGGTTACTGTTTCAGTTAGGTTTAGGTTAAGGTTATAATTAGGGTTAGGGTAAGAGTTAGAGTTACATTTACAGTTAAGGTGAGGGTTCTGGGTAAGTGTTACCGTTAAGGTTAGGGTTAGGGCTAGGGTTAGGGTTAGAGTTAAGGTTAAGGGTTAGGGTTAGGTTTAAGTTTATGGTAGGCTTAAAGATAGGGTTAAGGTTAGGTTAGGGTTAGGGTCAGGGTTAGAATTAGAATTAGGTTTAGGGCGAGGATTAGGGTCAGAGTTATTGTAAGGGTTAGGTTTCGGGTTACAGGTGGGCCAAGGTTAAGGTGAGGGTTAGGTTTATGGGGAGGGTTAGGGTTAAAGTCAGGGTGAGTTTTAGGTTAGGGATAGGGTGAAGTTTAAGATAGGGTGAGGGTTAGGGTTATGGCTAAGGTTTGGGCTTGTTTTCAGGTTAGTGTTAAGGTTATGTTCAGGGTTAGGGTTACGTTCAGGGATTGTGTTCAGTTTTAGGGTTAGGGTTAGATTTAAGGTTAGGGTTAAGTTTAGTGTTACGTTTAGGGTTAGGGTCATGGTTGTGTTAGGCTTTGTGGTTGGGGTGAGGGTTAGTTTTAGGGTTAGGGTTGGTTAGGGTTAGGATTATCGTTATGATAAGGCGTTAGGGGTTAGAGGTGTAGTTTAGGGTTAGGGTTTGGGTGAGGGTTCCGGTTAGGCCTTGCGGTTCTGGTCATGGTTAGGTTTGGTTTAGGCTTAGGGTTAGGTGCATGATTCGGTTTCGGGTTAGTGTTAGAGTTAGGGTGAGAGTTAGTGTTAAGGTTTTTGCTAGGCTTTGGTGTTAGGGTTAGGGTTTGTGTTAGGGTTAGGTTTATCATTAGGGCTCAGGGGTTTCAGGTTAATGTTAGGGTTAGGGTTAGGGATAGCATTAGGGTTAGGGTTGTGGGATACGGTTAGGATTTAGGGTGCGGGTTACGGTTAGTTTTCCAGTTAAGGTGAGGGTTTAGGGTAATTGTTACGATTAGGGTTATAGTCAGAGTTAGGGTTTGGTTTAGGATTAGGGTTAGGTGTAGGGTAAGAATTAGGTTTAGGTCCATGTTGAGGGTTAGACTTAGTGTTTTATTTAGGGTAAAGGTTAGGGGTAGGGATAGGATTAGGTCTAGGGTTAGGATTAGGATTATTTTAGGGTTAGGTTCAGGGCTATTGTAAGTGTTCGGTTTAGGGTTACAGATGGACTAGCGTTATTCTTAGAGTTAGGTTTAAGGTTAGGGTTTGGGTTAGGTCTAGGTTTAGGGTTAAGGTTATGGTTAGTGTTTGGATGAAGTTCAGGATAAGGTGAGGGTTATTTTTATGGTGAGGGCTAGGGTTTGGGTTTGTGTTCAGGTTAGTGTTAAGGATAGGTTTAGGGTTCGGTGAGGGTTAGGCGTTATGTCTAGGGTCAGCGTTAGGTTAGGTTTAGGGTTAGTGTGAAGTTTAGGTTAAGGGTGAGGGTTATGGTAAGGGTTAGGATTATAGACGGTGTAAGACGTTAGGTTTAGGGTGTTAGGGTTAGGTTTATGGTTAGGGTAGATTTAAGTTTAGGTTTAATATTAGGGTTAGGGTTAGATTTGGGTTACTGTTCGTATTAGGGTTAGGGTTAGGGATAAGTTTGGGGATAGCGTTAGGTTTAGGGTTGGGGATACGGTTAAGGATTAGGGTGAGGGTTAGGGTTAGGTTTACAGTTAAGGCGAGGGTTTAGGCTAATTGTTATGGTTAGGGTTAGAGTTAGAGTTAGGCTTAGGGTTAGGGTGAAGTTTCAGTTAATAGTCAGGGTTAGGCTTAAGGTTAGAGTAGGGTTAAGGTTAGTGTTCGGGTTAGGTATAGCGTTAGGGTTTGGGTAGGGGTAAGTTTAGGGTTAAGGCTAGGTTTATGGTAAAGGGTAGGGCTAGCTTAGGGTTAGATTTAGAGTTAGAGTTAGTGCTAGGGTTTAGGATGATGGTTATGGTCAGGTTTAGAGTTATTGTTAAGGTTAGGGTAGAGTTAAGGTTAGGGTTAATTTAGGGTTAGAGAAAGGGTTAGGTTTAGGTCTGGGTTAGGTGTAGGATGCGGGGTAGGGTTAGGGTTAGGGGTTCATGGGAGGGTTAGTGTTAAGTTTACATTAAGCTGATGTTTTAGGGTGTTACTGTTAGGGCTAGGGTTAGCATTAGGTTTAGGGTCAGGGCTAGAGTTAGGGGATAGTTAAGGGTTAGCTTTACTTTCAGGGTTAGGGTTAGCCTTAGGTTTAGGGTGAAGTTTAGGTTAAGGATGAGGGTTAGGGTTAGGGTTAGGCATTTGGGTTAAGGTTAGGGTTAGGTTTAGGATTAGGCTTAGGGTTAGGGTTAGGTGTTTGGGTTAATGTTAGGGTCAGGTTTAGGGTTCGGCTTAGGGTTAGGGCTACAGCTGGGGTAAAGTTTAATTGAAGGGTGAGGGTTGAGCTTAGGGTTAGCGTTAGGGGTTAGGGTTAGAGCTTAGGTTAGGATGAAGTGTAGGGTTAAGGTTAGGTTTAGATTTAGGGTTAGGTTTAGTGTTAGGGTTAAGTCATGTTTAGGTTTAGGGCTAGGTGAAGGTTATAGATAGGGTTAGGTTAAGGGTTGAGGTTAGGTTTAGATGGTAAGATGAGGGTTAGTGCTAGGTTTCCATTTAAGCTGAGTGTGTAGGGTAAGTTTTAGGGTTAGGATTAGGGTTAGAGTTAGAGTTAGGGTCAGGGTTAGTTTTGAGTTTAGAGTTAGGGTTACGTTTATGGTACGGTCAGGGTTAGGGGAGATTTAGTGTTACGTTTAGTTTTAGGGCTAGGGTTACAGAGAAGTTTATGTGAAGCGAGAGGGTTGGGGTTAGGGGTTTGGGTTCAGGTCAGAGTCAGGGTTAGGGTTAGGTTTAGGGTTAGGGTTACGTGTAGTGTTAGTGTTAGTTTTGCTTAGGGTTCGGGTTTGAATGAAGTGAGGGTACGCTTAGCGTTATGCTTTAGGGTGAAATTCTGGTTAAGGGTGAGGGTTCGGCTTAGGGTTAGGGTTAGAGTTAGGGTCAGTGGTTAGGGTTAGGTTTAGGGTTAAGGTTAGTTTTAGGCTAAGGATTAGGATTAGAGTTAGGGTTAAGGGTTACTGTTTCAGTTAGGTTTAGGTTAAGGTTATAATTAGGGTTAAGTTTAGGGTTAGGGTAAGAGTTAGAGTTACATTTACAGTTAAGGTGAGGGTTCTGGGTAAGTGTTACCGTTAAGGTTAGGGTTAGGGCTAGGGTTAGGGTTAGAGTTAAGGTTAAGGGTTAGGGTTAGGTTTAAGTTTATGGTAGGCTTAAAGATAGGGTTAAGGTTAGGTTAGGGTTAGGGTCAGGGTTAGAATTAGAATTAGGTTTAGGGCGAGGATTAGGGTCAGAGTTATTGTAAGGGTTAGGTTTCGGGTTACAGGTGGGCCAAGGTTAAGGTGAGGGTTAGGTTTATGGGGAGGGTTAGGGTTAAAGTCAGGGTGAGTTTTAGGTTAGGGATAGGGTGAAGTTTAAGATAGGGTGAGGGTTAGGGTTATGGCTAAGGTTTGGGCTTGTTTTCAGGTTAGTGTTAAGGTTATGTTCAGGGTTAGGGTTACGTTCAGGGATTGTGTTCAGTTTTAGGGTTAGGGTTAGATTTAAGGTTAGGGTTAAGTTTAGTGTTACGTTTAGGGTTAGGGTCATGGTTGTGTTAGGCTTTGTGGTTGGGGTGAGGGTTAGTTTTAGGGTTAGGGTTGGTTAGGGTTAGGATTATCGTTATGATAAGGCGTTAGGGGTTAGAGGTGTAGTTTAGGGTTAGGGTTTGGGTGAGGGTTCCGGTTAGGCCTTGCGGTTCTGGTCATGGTTAGGTTTGGTTTAGGCTTAGGGTTAGGTGCATGATTCGGTTTCGGGTTAGTGTTAGAGTTAGGGTGAGAGTTAGTGTTAAGGTTTTTGCTAGGCTTTGGTGTTAGGGTTAGGGTTTGTGTTAGGGTTAGGTTTATCATTAGGGCTCAGGGGTTTCAGGTTAATGTTAGGGTTAGGGTTAGGGATAGCATTAGGGTTAGGGTTGTGGGATACGGTTAGGATTTAGGGTGCGGGTTACGGTTAGTTTTCCAGTTAAGGTGAGGGTTTAGGGTAATTGTTACGATTAGGGTTATAGTCAGAGTTAGGGTTTGGTTTAGGATTAGGGTTAGGTGTAGGGTAAGAATTAGGTTTAGGTCCATGTTGAGGGTTAGACTTAGTGTTTTATTTAGGGTAAAGGTTAGGGGTAGGGTTAGGATTAGGTCTAGGGTTAGGATTAGGATTATTTTAGGGTTAGGTTCAGGGCTATTGTAAGTGTTCGGTTTAGGGTTACAGATGGACTAGCGTTATTCTTAGAGTTAGGTTTAAGGTTAGGGTTTGGGTTAGGTCTAGGTTTAGGGTTAAGGTTATGGTTAGTGTTTGGATGAAGTTCAGGATAGGGTGAGGGTTATTTTTATGGTGAGGGCTAGGGTTTGGGTTTGTGTTCAGGTTAGTGTTAAGGATAGGTTTAGGGTTCGGTGAGGGTTAGGCGTTATGTCTAGGGTCAGCGTTAGGTTAGGTTTAGGGTTAGTGTGAAGTTTAGGTTAAGGGTGAGGGTTATGGTAAGGGTTAGGATTATAGACGGTGTTAGACGTTAGGTTTAGGGTGTTAGGGTTAGGTTTATGGTTAGGGTAGATTTAAGTTTAGGTTTAATATTAGGGTTAGGGTTAGATTTGGGTTACTGTTCGTATTAGGGTTAGGGTTAGGGATAAGTTTGGGGATAGCGTTAGGTTTAGGGTTGGGGATACGGTTAAGGATTAGGGTGAGGGTTAGGGTTAGGTTTACAGTTAAGGCGAGGGTTTAGGCTAATTGTTATGGTTAGGGTTAGAGTTAGAGTTAGGCTTAGGGTTAGGGTGAAGTTTCAGTTAATAGTCAGGGTTAGGCTTAAGGTTAGAGTAGGGTTAAGGTTAGTGTTCGGGTTAGGTATAGCGTTAGGGTTTGGGTAGGGGTAAGGTTAGGGTTAAGGCTAGGTTTACGGTAAAGGGTAGGGCTAGCTTAGGGTTAGATTTAGAGTTAGAGTTAGTGCTAGGGTTTAGGATGATGGTTATGGTCAGGTTTAGAGTTATTGTTAAGGTTAGGGTAGAGTTAAGGTTAGGGTTAATTTAGGGTTAGAGAAAGGGTTAGGTTTAGGTCTGGGTTAGGTGTAGGATGCGGGGTAGGGTTAGGGTTAGGGGTTCATGGGAGGGTTAGTGTTAAGTTTACATTAAGCTGATGTTTTAGGGTGTTACTGTTAGGGCTAGGGTTAGCATTAGGTTTAGGGTCAGGGCTAGAGTTAGGGGATAGTTAAGGGTTAGCTTTACTTTCAGGGTTAGGGTTAGCCTTAGGTTTAGGGTGAAGTTTAGGTTAAGGATGAGGGTTAGGGTTAGGGTTAGGCATTTGGGTTAAGGTTAGGGTTAGGTTTAGGATTAGGCTTAGGGTTAGGGTTAGGTGTTTGGGTTAATGTTAGGGTCAGGTTTAGGGTTCGGCTTAGGGTTAGGGCTACAGCTGGGGTAAAGTTTAATTGAAGGGTGAGGGTTGAGCTTAGGGTTAGCGTTAGGGGTTAGGGTTAGAGCTTAGGTTAGGATGAAGTGTAGGGTTAAGGTTAGGTTTAGATTTAGGGTTAGGGTTAGTGTTAGGGTTAAGTCATGTTTAGGTTTAGGGCTAGGTGAAGGTTATAGATAGGGTTAGGTTAAGGGTTGAGGTTAGGTTTAGATGGTAAGATGAGGGTTAGTGCTAGGTTTCCATTTAAGCTGAGTGTGTAGGGTAAGTTTTAGGGTTAGGATTAGGGTTAGAGTTAGAGTTAGGGTCAGGGTTAGTTTTGAGTTTAGAGTTAGGGTTACGTTTATGGTACGGTCAGGGTTAGGGGAGATTTAGTGTTACGTTTAGTTTTAGGGCTAGGGTTACAGAGAAGTTTATGTGAAGCGAGAGGGTTGGGGTTAGGGGTTTGGGTTCAGGTCAGAGTCAGGGTTAGGGTTAGGTTTAGGGTTAGGGTTACGTGTAGTGTTAGTGTTAGTTTTGCTTAGGGTTCGGGTTTGAATGAAGTGAGGGTACGCTTAGCGTTATGCTTTAGGGTGAAATTCTGGTTAAGGGTGAGGGTTCGGCTTAGGGTTAGGGTTAGAGTTAGGGTCAGTGGTTAGGGTTAGGTTTAGGGTTAAGGTTAGTTTTAGGCTAAGGATTAGGATTAGAGTTAGGGTTAAGGGTTACTGTTTCAGTTAGGTTTAGGTTAAGGTTATAATTAGGGTTAAGTTTAGGGTTAGGGTAAGAGTTAGAGTTACATTTACAGTTAAGGTGAGGGTTCTGGGTAAGTGTTACCGTTAAGGTTAGGGTTAGGGCTAGGGTTAGGGTTAGAGTTAAGGTTAAGGGTTAGGGTTAGGTTTAAGTTTATGGTAGGCTTAAAGATAGGGTTAAGGTTAGGTTAGGGTTAGGGTCAGGGTTAGAATTAGAATTAGGTTTAGGGCGAGGATTAGGGTCAGAGTTATTGTAAGGGTTAGGTTTCGGGTTACAGGTGGGCCAAGGTTAAGGTGAGGGTTAGGTTTATGGGGAGGGTTAGGGTTAAAGTCAGGGTGAGTTTTAGGTTAGGGATAGGGTGAAGTTTAAGATAGGGTGAGGGTTAGGGTTATGGCTAAGGTTTGGGCTTGTTTTCAGGTTAGTGTTAAGGTTATGTTCAGGGTTAGGGTTACGTTCAGGGATTGTGTTCAGTTTTAGGGTTAGGGTTAGATTTAAGGTTAGGGTTAAGTTTAGTGTTACGTTTAGGGTTAGGGTCATGGTTGTGTTAGGCTTTGTGGTTGGGGTGAGGGTTAGTTTTAGGGTTAGGGTTGGTTAGGGTTAGGATTATCGTTATGATAAGGCGTTAGGGGTTAGAGGTGTAGTTTAGGGTTAGGGTTTGGGTGAGGGTTCCGGTTAGGCCTTGCGGTTCTGGTCATGGTTAGGTTTGGTTTAGGCTTAGGGTTAGGTGCATGATTCGGTTTCGGGTTAGTGTTAGAGTTAGGGTGAGAGTTAGTGTTAAGGTTTTTGCTAGGCTTTGGTGTTAGGGTTAGGGTTTGTGTTAGGGTTAGGTTTATCATTAGGGCTCAGGGGTTTCAGGTTAATGTTAGGGTTAGGGTTAGGGATAGCATTAGGGTTAGGGTTGTGGGATACGGTTAGGATTTAGGGTGCGGGTTACGGTTAGTTTTACAGTTAAGGTGAGGGTTTAGGGTAATTGTTACGATTAGGGTTATAGTCAGAGTTAGGGTTTGGTTTAGGATTAGGGTTAGGTGTAGGGTAAGAATTAGGTTTAGGTCCATGTTGAGGGTTAGACTTAGTGTTTTATTTAGGGTAAAGGTTAGGGGTAGGGATAGGATTAGGTCTAGGGTTAGGATTAGGATTATTTTAGGGTTAGGTTCAGGGCTATTGTAAGTGTTCGGTTTAGGGTTACAGATGGACTAGCGTTATTCTTAGAGTTAGGTTTAAGGTTAGGGTTTGGGTTAGGTCTAGGTTTAGGGTTAAGGTTATGGTTAGTGTTTGGATGAAGTTCAGGATAGGGTGAGGGTTATTTTTATGGTGAGGGCTAGGGTTTGGGTTTGTGTTCAGGTTAGTGTTAAGGATAGGTTTAGGGTTCGGTGAGGGTTAGGCGTTATGTCTAGGGTCAGCGTTAGGTTAGGTTTAGGGTTAGTGTGAAGTTTAGGTTAAGGGTGAGGGTTATGGTAAGGGTTAGGATTATAGACGGTGTTAGACGTTAGGTTTAGGGTGTTAGGGTTAGGTTTATGGTTAGGGTAGATTTAAGTTTAGGTTTAATATTAGGGTTAGGGTTAGATTTGGGTTACTGTTCGTATTAGGGTTAGGGTTAGGGATAAGTTTGGGGATAGCGTTAGGTTTAGGGTTGGGGATACGGTTAAGGATTAGGGTGAGGGTTAGGGTTAGGTTTACAGTTAAGGCGAGGGTTTAGGCTAATTGTTATGGTTAGGGTTAGAGTTAGAGTTAGGCTTAGGGTTAGGGTGAAGTTTCAGTTAATAGTCAGGGTTAGGCTTAAGGTTAGAGTAGGGTTAAGGTTAGTGTTCGGGTTAGGTATAGCGTTAGGGTTTGGGTAGGGGTAAGGTTAGGGTTAAGGCTAGGTTTACGGTAAAGGGTAGGGCTAGCTTAGGGTTAGATTTAGAGTTAGAGTTAGTGCTAGGGTTTAGGATGATGGTTATGGTCAGGTTTAGAGTTATTGTTAAGGTTAGGGTAGAGTTAAGGTTAGGGTTAATTTAGGGTTAGAGAAAGGGTTAGGTTTAGGTCTGGGTTAGGTGTAGGATGCGGGGTAGGGTTAGGGTTAGGGGTTCATGGGAGGGTTAGTGTTAAGTTTACATTAAGCTGATGTTTTAGGGTGTTACTGTTAGGGCTAGGGTTAGCATTAGGTTTAGGGTCAGGGCTAGAGTTAGGGGATAGTTAAGGGTTAGCTTTACTTTCAGGGTTAGGGTTAGCCTTAGGTTTAGGGTGAAGTTTAGGTTAAGGATGAGGGTTAGGGTTAGGGTTAGGCATTTGGGTTAAGGTTAGGGTTAGGTTTAGGATTAGGCTTAGGGTTAGGGTTAGGTGTTTGGGTTAATGTTAGGGTCAGGTTTAGGGTTCGGCTTAGGGTTAGGGCTACAGCTGGGGTAAAGTTTAATTGAAGGGTGAGGGTTGAGCTTAGGGTTAGCGTTAGGGGTTAGGGTTAGAGCTTAGGTTAGGATGAAGTGTAGGGTTAAGGTTAGGTTTAGATTTAGGGTTAGGGTTAGTGTTAGGGTTAAGTCATGTTTAGGTTTAGGGCTAGGTGAAGGTTATAGATAGGGTTAGGTTAAGGGTTGAGGTTAGGTTTAGATGGTAAGATGAGGGTTAGTGCTAGGTTTCCATTTAAGCTGAGTGTGTAGGGTAAGTTTTAGGGTTAGGATTAGGGTTAGAGTTAGAGTTAGGGTCAGGGTTAGTTTTGAGTTTAGAGTTAGGGTTACGTTTATGGTACGGTCAGGGTTAGGGGAGATTTAGTGTTACGTTTAGTTTTAGGGCTAGGGTTACAGAGAAGTTTATGTGAAGCGAGAGGGTTGGGGTTAGGGGTTTGGGTTCAGGTCAGAGTCAGGGTTAGGGTTAGGTTTAGGGTTAGGGTTACGTGTAGTGTTAGTGTTAGTTTTGCTTAGGGTTCGGGTTTGAATGAAGTGAGGGTACGCTTAGCGTTATGCTTTAGGGTGAAATTCTGGTTAAGGGTGAGGGTTCGGCTTAGGGTTAGGGTTAGAGTTAGGGTCAGTGGTTAGGGTTAGGTTTAGGGTTAAGGTTAGTTTTAGGCTAAGGATTAGGATTAGAGTTAGGGTTAAGGGTTACTGTTTCAGTTAGGTTTAGGTTAAGGTTATAATTAGGGTTAAGTTTAGGGTTAGGGTAAGAGTTAGAGTTACATTTACAGTTAAGGTGAGGGTTCTGGGTAAGTGTTACCGTTAAGGTTAGGGTTAGGGCTAGGGTTAGGGTTAGAGTTAAGGTTAAGGGTTAGGGTTAGGTTTAAGTTTATGGTAGGCTTAAAGATAGGGTTAAGGTTAGGTTAGGGTTAGGGTCAGGGTTAGAATTAGAATTAGGTTTAGGGCGAGGATTAGGGTCAGAGTTATTGTAAGGGTTAGGTTTCGGGTTACAGGTGGGCCAAGGTTAAGGTGAGGGTTAGGTTTATGGGGAGGGTTAGGGTTAAAGTCAGGGTGAGTTTTAGGTTAGGGATAGGGTGAAGTTTAAGATAGGGTGAGGGTTAGGGTTATGGCTAAGGTTTGGGCTTGTTTTCAGGTTAGTGTTAAGGTTATGTTCAGGGTTAGGGTTACGTTCAGGGATTGTGTTCAGTTTTAGGGTTAGGGTTAGATTTAAGGTTAGGGTTAAGTTTAGTGTTACGTTTAGGGTTAGGGTCATGGTTGTGTTAGGCTTTGTGGTTGGGGTGAGGGTTAGTTTTAGGGTTAGGGTTGGTTAGGGTTAGGATTATCGTTATGATAAGGCGTTAGGGGTTAGAGGTGTAGTTTAGGGTTAGGGTTTGGGTGAGGGTTCCGGTTAGGCCTTGCGGTTCTGGTCATGGTTAGGTTTGGTTTAGGCTTAGGGTTAGGTGCATGATTCGGTTTCGGGTTAGTGTTAGAGTTAGGGTGAGAGTTAGTGTTAAGGTTTTTGCTAGGCTTTGGTGTTAGGGTTAGGGTTTGTGTTAGGGTTAGGTTTATCATTAGGGCTCAGGGGTTTCAGGTTAATGTTAGGGTTAGGGTTAGGGATAGCATTAGGGTTAGGGTTGTGGGATACGGTTAGGATTTAGGGTGCGGGTTACGGTTAGTTTTCCAGTTAAGGTGAGGGTTTAGGGTAATTGTTACGATTAGGGTTATAGTCAGAGTTAGGGTTTGGTTTAGGATTAGGGTTAGGTGTAGGGTAAGAATTAGGTTTAGGTCCATGTTGAGGGTTAGACTTAGTGTTTTATTTAGGGTAAAGGTTAGGGGTAGGGATAGGATTAGGTCTAGGGTTAGGATTAGGATTATTTTAGGGTTAGGTTCAGGGCTATTGTAAGTGTTCGGTTTAGGGTTACAGATGGACTAGCGTTATTCTTAGAGTTAGGTTTAAGGTTAGGGTTTGGGTTAGGTCTAGGTTTAGGGTTAAGGTTATGGTTAGTGTTTGGATGAAGTTCAGGATAAGGTGAGGGTTATTTTTATGGTGAGGGCTAGGGTTTGGGTTTGTGTTCAGGTTAGTGTTAAGGATAGGTTTAGGGTTCGGTGAGGGTTAGGCGTTATGTCTAGGGTCAGCGTTAGGTTAGGTTTAGGGTTAGTGTGAAGTTTAGGTTAAGGGTGAGGGTTATGGTAAGGGTTAGGATTATAGACGGTGTAAGACGTTAGGTTTAGGGTGTTAGGGTTAGGTTTATGGTTAGGGTAGATTTAAGTTTAGGTTTAATATTAGGGTTAGGGTTAGATTTGGGTTACTGTTCGTATTAGGGTTAGGGTTAGGGATAAGTTTGGGGATAGCGTTAGGTTTAGGGTTGGGGATACGGTTAAGGATTAGGGTGAGGGTTAGGGTTAGGTTTACAGTTAAGGCGAGGGTTTAGGCTAATTGTTATGGTTAGGGTTAGAGTTAGAGTTAGGCTTAGGGTTAGGGTGAAGTTTCAGTTAATAGTCAGGGTTAGGCTTAAGGTTAGAGTAGGGTTAAGGTTAGTGTTCGGGTTAGGTATAGCGTTAGGGTTTGGGTAGGGGTAAGTTTAGGGTTAAGGCTAGGTTTATGGTAAAGGGTAGGGCTAGCTTAGGGTTAGATTTAGAGTTAGAGTTAGTGCTAGGGTTTAGGATGATGGTTATGGTCAGGTTTAGAGTTATTGTTAAGGTTAGGGTAGAGTTAAGGTTAGGGTTAATTTAGGGTTAGAGAAAGGGTTAGGTTTAGGTCTGGGTTAGGTGTAGGATGCGGGGTAGGGTTAGGGTTAGGGGTTCATGGGAGGGTTAGTGTTAAGTTTACATTAAGCTGATGTTTTAGGGTGTTACTGTTAGGGCTAGGGTTAGCATTAGGTTTAGGGTCAGGGCTAGAGTTAGGGGATAGTTAAGGGTTAGCTTTACTTTCAGGGTTAGGGTTAGCCTTAGGTTTAGGGTGAAGTTTAGGTTAAGGATGAGGGTTAGGGTTAGGGTTAGGCATTTGGGTTAAGGTTAGGGTTAGGTTTAGGATTAGGCTTAGGGTTAGGGTTAGGTGTTTGGGTTAATGTTAGGGTCAGGTTTAGGGTTCGGCTTAGGGTTAGGGCTACAGCTGGGGTAAAGTTTAATTGAAGGGTGAGGGTTGAGCTTAGGGTTAGCGTTAGGGGTTAGGGTTAGAGCTTAGGTTAGGATGAAGTGTAGGGTTAAGGTTAGGTTTAGATTTAGGGTTAGGTTTAGTGTTAGGGTTAAGTCATGTTTAGGTTTAGGGCTAGGTGAAGGTTATAGATAGGGTTAGGTTAAGGGTTGAGGTTAGGTTTAGATGGTAAGATGAGGGTTAGTGCTAGGTTTCCATTTAAGCTGAGTGTGTAGGGTAAGTTTTAGGGTTAGGATTAGGGTTAGAGTTAGAGTTAGGGTCAGGGTTAGTTTTGAGTTTAGAGTTAGGGTTACGTTTATGGTACGGTCAGGGTTAGGGGAGATTTAGTGTTACGTTTAGTTTTAGGGCTAGGGTTACAGAGAAGTTTAAGTGAAGCGAGAGGGTTGGGGTTAGGGGTTTGGGTTCAGGTCAGAGTCAGGGTTAGGGTTAGGTTTAGGGTTAGGGTTACGTGTAGTGTTAGTGTTAGTTTTGCTTAGGGTTCGGGTTTGAATGAAGTGAGGGTACGCTTAGCGTTATGCTTTAGGGTGAAATTCTGGTTAAGGGTGAGGGTTCGGCTTAGGGTTAGGGTTAGAGTTAGGGTCAGTGGTTAGGGTTAGGTTTAGGGTTAAGGTTAGTTTTAGGCTAAGGATTAGGATTAGAGTTAGGGTTAAGGGTTACTGTTTCAGTTAGGTTTAGGTTAAGGTTATAATTAGGGTTAAGTTTAGGGTTAGGGTAAGAGTTAGAGTTACATTTACAGTTAAGGTGAGGGTTCTGGGTAAGTGTTACCGTTAAGGTTAGGGTTAGGGCTAGGGTTAGGGTTAGAGTTAAGGTTAAGGGTTAGGGTTAGGTTTAAGTTTATGGTAGGCTTAAAGATAGGGTTAAGGTTAGGTTAGGGTTAGGGTCAGGGTTAGAATTAGAATTAGGTTTAGGGCGAGGATTAGGGTCAGAGTTATTGTAAGGGTTAGGTTTCGGGTTACAGGTGGGCCAAGGTTAAGGTGAGGGTTAGGTTTATGGGGAGGGTTAGGGTTAAAGTCAGGGTGAGTTTTAGGTTAGGGATAGGGTGAAGTTTAAGATAGGGTGAGGGTTAGGGTTATGGCTAAGGTTTGGGCTTGTTTTCAGGTTAGTGTTAAGGTTATGTTCAGGGTTAGGGTTACGTTCAGGGATTGTGTTCAGTTTTAGGGTTAGGGTTAGATTTAAGGTTAGGGTTAAGTTTAGTGCATAGAGAGATAGTATTGGTCATGGTTGTGTTAGGCTTTGTGGTTGGGGTGAGGGTTAGTTTTAGGGTTAGGGTTGGTTAGGGTTAGGATTATCGTTATGATAAGGCGTTAGGGGTTAGAGGTGTAGTTTAGGGTTAGGGTTTGGGTGAGGGTTCCGGTTAGGCCTTGCGGTTCTGGTCATGGTTAGGTTGGTTTAGGCTTAGGGTTAGGTGCATGATTCGGTTTCGGGTTAGTGTTAGAGTTAGGGTGAGAGTTAGTGTTAAGGTTTTTGCTAGGCTTTGGTGTTAGGGTTAGGGTTTGTGTTAGGGTTAGGTTTATCATTAGGGCTCAGGGGTTTCAGGTTAATGTTAGGGTTAGGGTTAGGGATAGCATTAGGGTTAGGGTTGTGGGATACGGTTAGGATTTAGGGTGCGGGTTACGGTTAGTTTTCCAGTTAAGGTGAGGGTTTAGGGTAATTGTTACGATTAGGGTTATAGTCAGAGTTAGGGTTTGGTTTAGGATTAGGGTTAGGTGTAGGGTAAGAATTAGGTTTAGGTCCATGTTGAGGGTTAGACTTCGTGTTTTATTTAGGGTAAAGGTTAGGGGTAGGGTTAGGATTAGGTCTAGGGTTAGGATTAGGATTATTTTAGGGTTAGGTTCAGGGCTATTGTAAGTGTTCGGTTTAGGGTTACAGATGGACTAGCGTTATTCTTAGAGTTAGGTTTAAGGTTAGGGTTTGGGTTAGGTCTAGGTTTAGGGTTAAGGTTATGGTTAGTGTTTGGATGAAGTTCAGGATAGGGTGAGGGTTATTTTTATGGTGAGGGCTAGGGTTTGGGTTTGTGTTCAGGTTAGTGTTAAGGATAGGTTTAGGGTTCGGTGAGGGTTAGGCGTTATGTCTAGGGTCAGCGTTAGGTTAGGTTTAGGGTTAGTGTGAAGTTTAGGTTAAGGGTGAGGGTTATGGTAAGGGTTAGGATTATAGACGGTGTTAGACGTTAGGTTTAGGGTGTTAGGGTTAGGTTTATGGTTAGGGTAGATTTAAGTTTAGGTTTAATATTAGGGTTAGGGTTAGATTTGGGTTACTGTTCGTATTAGGGTTAGGGTTAGGGATAAGTTTGGGGATAGCGTTAGGTTTAGGGTTGGGGATACGGTTAAGGATTAGGGTGAGGGTTAGGGTTAGGTTTACAGTTAAGGCGAGGGTTTAGGCTAATTGTTATGGTTAGGGTTAGAGTTAGAGTTAGGCTTAGGGTTAGGGTGAAGTTTCAGTTAATAGTCAGGGTTAGGCTTAAGGTTAGAGTAGGGTTAAGGTTAGTGTTCGGGTTAGGTATAGCGTTAGGGTTTGGGTAGGGGTAAGTTTAGGGTTAAGGCTAGGTTTATGGTAAAGGGTAGGGCTAGCTTAGGGTTAGATTTAGAGTTAGAGTTAGTGCTAGGGTTTAGGATGATGGTTATGGTCAGGTTTAGAGTTATTGTTAAGGTTAGGGTAGAGTTAAGGTTAGGGTTAATTTAGGGTTAGAGAAAGGGTTAGGTTTAGGTCTGGGTTAGGTGTAGGATGCGGGGTAGGGTTAGGGTTAGGGGTTCATGGGAGGGTTAGTGTTAAGTTTACATTAAGCTGATGTTTTAGGGTGTTACTGTTAGGGCTAGGGTTAGCATTAGGTTTAGGGTCAGGGCTAGAGTTAGGGGATAGTTAAGGGTTAGCTTTACTTTCAGGGTTAGGGTTAGCCTTAGGTTTAGGGTGAAGTTTAGGTTAAGGATGAGGGTTAGGGTTAGGGTTAGGCATTTGGGTTAAGGTTAGGGTTAGGTTTAGGATTAGGCTTAGGGTTAGGGTTAGGTGTTTGGGTTAATGTTAGGGTCAGGTTTAGGGTTCGGCTTAGGGTTAGGGCTACAGCTGGGGTAAAGTTTAATTGAAGGGTGAGGGTTGAGCTTAGGGTTAGCGTTAGGGGTTAGGGTTAGAGCTTAGGTTAGGATGAAGTGTAGGGTTAAGGTTAGGTTTAGATTTAGGGTTAGGGTTAGTGTTAGGGTTAAGTCATGTTTAGGTTTAGGGCTAGGTGAAGGTTATAGATAGGGTTAGGTTAAGGGTTGAGGTTAGGTTTAGATGGTAAGATGAGGGTTAGTGCTAGGTTTCCATTTAAGCTGAGTGTGTAGGGTAAGTTTTAGGGTTAGGATTAGGGTTAGAGTTAGAGTTAGGGTCAGGGTTAGTTTTGAGTTTAGAGTTAGGGTTACGTTTATGGTACGGTCAGGGTTAGGGGAGATTTAGTGTTACGTTTAGTTTTAGGGCTAGGGTTACAGAGAAGTTTATGTGAAGCGAGAGGGTTGGGGTTAGGGGTTTGGGTTCAGGTCAGAGTCAGGGTTAGGGTTAGGTTTAGGGTTAGGGTTACGTGTAGTGTTAGTGTTAGTTTTCCTTAGGGTTCGGGTTTGAATGAAGTGAGGGTACGCTTAGCGTTATGCTTTAGGGTGAAATTCTGGTTAAGGGTGAGGGTTCGGCTTAGGGTTAGGGTTAGAGTTAGGGTCAGTGGTTAGGGTTAGGTTTAGGGTTAAGGTTAGTTTTAGGCTAAGGATTAGGATTAGAGTTAGGGTTAAGGGTTACTGTTTCAGTTAGGTTTAGGTTAAGGTTATAATTAGGGTTAAGTTTAGGGTTAGGGTAAGAGTTAGAGTTACATTTACAGTTAAGGTGAGGGTTCTGGGTAAGTGTTACCGTTAAGGTTAGGGTTAGGGCTAGGGTTAGGGTTAGAGTTAAGGTTAAGGGTTAGGGTTAGGTTTAAGTTTATGGTAGGCTTAAAGATAGGGTTAAGGTTAGGTTAGGGTTAGGGTCAGGGTTAGAATTAGAATTAGGTTTAGGGCGAGGATTAGGGTCAGAGTTATTGTAAGGGTTAGGTTTCGGGTTACAGGTGGGCCAAGGTTAAGGTGAGGGTTAGGTTTATGGGGAGGGTTAGGGTTAAAGTCAGGGTGAGTTTTAGGTTAGGGATAGGGTGAAGTTTAAGATAGGGTGAGGGTTAGGGTTATGGCTAAGGTTTGGGCTTGTTTTCAGGTTAGTGTTAAGGTTATGTTCAGGGTTAGGGTTACGTTCAGGGATTGTGTTCAGTTTTAGGGTTAGGGTTAGATTTAAGGTTAGGGTTAAGTTTAGTGTTACGTTTAGGGTTAGGGTCATGGTTGTGTTAGGCTTTGTGGTTGGGGTGAGGGTTAGTTTTAGGGTTAGGGTTGGTTAGGGTTAGGATTATCGTTATGATAAGGCGTTAGGGGTTAGAGGTGTAGTTTAGGGTTAGGGTTTGGGTGAGGGTTCCGGTTAGGCCTTGCGGTTCTGGTCATGGTTAGGTTTGGTTTAGGCTTAGGGTTAGGTGCATGATTCGGTTTCGGGTTAGTGTTAGAGTTAGGGTGAGAGTTAGTGTTAAGGTTTTTGCTAGGCTTTGGTGTTAGGGTTAGGGTTTGTGTTAGGGTTAGGTTTATCATTAGGGCTCAGGGGTTTCAGGTTAATGTTAGGGTTAGGGTTAGGGATAGCATTAGGGTTAGGGTTGTGGGATACGGTTAGGATTTAGGGTGCGGGTTACGGTTAGTTTTCCAGTTAAGGTGAGGGTTTAGGGTAATTGTTACGATTAGGGTTATAGTCAGAGTTAGGGTTTGGTTTAGGATTAGGGTTAGGTGTAGGGTAAGAATTAGGTTTAGGTCCATGTTGAGGGTTAGACTTAGTGTTTTATTTAGGGTAAAGGTTAGGGGTAGGGATAGGATTAGGTCTAGGGTTAGGATTAGGATTATTTTAGGGTTAGGTTCAGGGCTATTGTAAGTGTTCGGTTTAGGGTTACAGATGGACTAGCGTTATTCTTAGAGTTAGGTTTAAGGTTAGGGTTTGGGTTAGGTCTAGGTTTAGGGTTAAGGTTATGGTTAGTGTTTGGATGAAGTTCAGGATAAGGTGAGGGTTATTTTTATGGTGAGGGCTAGGGTTTGGGTTTGTGTTCAGGTTAGTGTTAAGGATAGGTTTAGGGTTCGGTGAGGGTTAGGCGTTATGTCTAGGGTCAGCGTTAGGTTAGGTTTAGGGTTAGTGTGAAGTTTAGGTTAAGGGTGAGGGTTATGGTAAGGGTTAGGATTATAGACGGTGTAAGACGTTAGGTTTAGGGTGTTAGGGTTAGGTTTATGGTTAGGGTAGATTTAAGTTTAGGTTTAATATTAGGGTTAGGGTTAGATTTGGGTTACTGTTCGTATTAGGGTTAGGGTTAGGGATAAGTTTGGGGATAGCGTTAGGTTTAGGGTTGGGGATACGGTTAAGGATTAGGGTGAGGGTTAGGGTTAGGTTTACAGTTAAGGCGAGGGTTTAGGCTAATTGTTATGGTTAGGGTTAGAGTTAGAGTTAGGCTTAGGGTTAGGGTGAAGTTTCAGTTAATAGTCAGGGTTAGGCTTAAGGTTAGAGTAGGGTTAAGGTTAGTGTTCGGGTTAGGTATAGCGTTAGGGTTTGGGTAGGGGTAAGTTTAGGGTTAAGGCTAGGTTTATGGTAAAGGGTAGGGCTAGCTTAGGGTTAGATTTAGAGTTAGAGTTAGTGCTAGGGTTTAGGATGATGGTTATGGTCAGGTTTAGAGTTATTGTTAAGGTTAGGGTAGAGTTAAGGTTAGGGTTAATTTAGGGTTAGAGAAAGGGTTAGGTTTAGGTCTGGGTTAGGTGTAGGATGCGGGGTAGGGTTAGGGTTAGGGGTTCATGGGAGGGTTAGTGTTAAGTTTACATTAAGCTGATGTTTTAGGGTGTTACTGTTAGGGCTAGGGTTAGCATTAGGTTTAGGGTCAGGGCTAGAGTTAGGGGATAGTTAAGGGTTAGCTTTACTTTCAGGGTTAGGGTTAGCCTTAGGTTTAGGGTGAAGTTTAGGTTAAGGATGAGGGTTAGGGTTAGGGTTAGGCATTTGGGTAAGGTTAGGGTTAGGTTTAGGATTAGGCTTAGGGTTAGGGTTAGGTGTTTGGGTTAATGTTAGGGTCAGGTTTAGGGTTCGGCTTAGGGTTAGGGCTACAGCTGGGGTAAAGTTTAATTGAAGGGTGAGGGTTGAGCTTAGGGTTAGCGTTAGGGGTTAGGGTTAGAGCTTAGGTTAGGATGAAGTGTAGGGTTAAGGTTAGGTTTAGATTTAGGGTTAGGTTTAGTGTTAGGGTTAAGTCATGTTTAGGTTTAGGGCTAGGTGAAGGTTATAGATAGGGTTAGGTTAAGGGTTGAGGTTAGGTTTAGATGGTAAGATGAGGGTTAGTGCTAGGTTTCCATTTAAGCTGAGTGTGTAGGGTAAGTTTTAGGGTTAGGATTAGGGTTAGAGTTAGAGTTAGGGTCAGGGTTAGTTTTGAGTTTAGAGTTAGGGTTACGTTTATGGTACGGTCAGGGTTAGGGGAGATTTAGTGTTACGTTTAGTTTTAGGGCTAGGGTTACAGAGAAGTTTATGTGAAGCGAGAGGGTTGGGGTTAGGGGTTTGGGTTCAGGTCAGAGTCAGGGTTAGGGTTAGGTTTAGGGTTATGGTTACGTGTAGTGTTAGTGTTAGTTTTGCTTAGGGTTCGGGTTTGAATGAAGTGAGGGTACGCTTAGCGTTATGCTTTAGGGTGAAATTCTGGTTAAGGGTGAGGGTTCGGCTTAGGGTTAGGGTTAGAGTTAGGGTCAGTGGTTAGGGTTAGGTTTAGGGTTAAAGTTAGTTTTAGGCTAAGGATTAGGATTAGAGTTAGGGTTAAGGGTTACTGTTTCAGTTAGGTTTAGGTTAAGGTTATAATTAGGGTTAAGTTTAGGGTTAGGGTAAGAGTTAGAGTTACATTTACAGTTAAGGTGAGGGTTCTGGGTAAGTGTTACCGTTAAGGTTAGGGTTAGGGCTAGGGTTAGGGTTAGAGTTAAGGTTAAGGGTTAGGGTTAGGTTTAAGTTTATGGTAGGCTTAAAGATAGGGTTAAGGTTAGGTTAGGGTTAGGGTCAGGGTTAGAATTAGAATTAGGTTTAGGGCGAGGATTAGGGTCAGAGTTATTGTAAGGGTTAGGTTTCGGGTTACAGGTGGGCCAAGGTTAAGGTGAGGGTTAGGTTTATGGGGAGGGTTAGGGTTAAAGTCAGGGTGAGTTTTAGGTTAGGGATAGGGTGAAGTTTAAGATAGGGTGAGGGTTAGGGTTATGGCTAAGGTTTGGGCTTGTTTTCAGGTTAGTGTTAAGGTTATGTTCAGGGTTAGGGTTACGTTCAGGGGTTGTGTTCAGTTTTAGGGTTAGGGTTAGATTTAAGGTTAGGGTTAAGTTTAGTGTTACCTTTAGGGTTAGGGTCATGGTTGTGTTAGGCTTTGTGGTTGGGGTGAGGGTTAGTTTTAGGGTTAGGGTTGGTTAGGGTTAGGATTACCGTTATGATAAGGCGTTAGGGGTTAGAGGTGTAGTTTAGGGTTAGGGTTTGGGTGAGGGTTCCGGTTAGGCCTTGCGGTTCTGGTCATGGTTAGGTTTGGTTTAGGCTTAGGGTTAGGTGCATGATTCGGTTTCGGGTTAGTGTTAGAGTTAGGGTGAGAGTTAGTGTTAAGGTTTTTGCTAGGCTTTGGTGTTAGGGTTAGGGTTTGTGTTAGGGTTAGGTTTATCATTAGGGCTCAGGGGTTTCAGGTTAATGTTAGGGTTAGGGTTAGGGATAGCATTAGGGTTAGGGTTGTGGGATACGGTTAGGATTTAGGGTGCGGGTTACGGTTAGTTTTCCAGTTAAGGTGAGGGTTTAGGGTAATTGTTACGATTAGGGTTATAGTCAGAGTTAGGGTTTGGTTTAGGATTAGGGTTAGGTGTAGGGTAAGAATTAGGTTTAGGTCCATGTTGAGGGTTAGACTTAGTGTTCTATTTAGGGTCAGGGTTAGGGGTAGGGTTAGGATTAGGTCTAGGGTTAGGATTAAGATTATTTTAGGGTTAGGTTCAGGGCTATTGTAAGTGTTCGGTTTAGGGTTACAGATGGACTAGCGTTATTCTTAGAGTTAGGTTTAAGGTTAGGGTTTGGGTTAGGTCTAGGTTTAGGGTTAAGGTTATGGTTAGTGTTTGGATGAAGTTCAGGATAGGGTGAGGGTTATTTTTATGGTGAGGGCTAGGGTTTGGGTTTGTGTTCAGGTTAGTGTTAAGGATAGGTTTAGGGTTCGGTGAGGGTTAGGCGTTATGTCTAGGGTCAGCGTTAGGTTAGGTTTAGGGTTAGTGTGAAGTTTAGGTTAAGGGTGAGGGTTATGGTAAGGGTTAGGATTATAGACGGTGTTAGACGTTAGGTTTAGGGTGTTAGGGTTAGGTTTATGGTTAGGGTAGATTTAAGTTTAGGTTTAATATTAGGGTTAGGGTTAGATTTGGGTTACTGTTCGTATTAGGGTTAGGGTTAGGGATAAGTTTGGGGATAGCGTCAGGTTTAGGGTTGGGGATACGGTTAAGGATTAGGGTGAGGGTTCGGGTTAGGTTTACAGTTAAGGCGAGGGTTTAGGGTAATTGTTATGGTTAGGGTTAGAGTTAGAGTTAGGCTTAGGGTTAGGGTGAAGTTTCAGTTAATAGTCAGGGTTAGGCTTAAGGTTAGAGTAGGGTTAAGGTTAGTGTTCGGGTTAGGTATAGCGTTAGGGTTTGGGTAGGGGTAAGGTTAGGGTTAAGGCTAGGTTTACGGTAAAGGGTAGGGCTAGCTTAGGGTTAGATTTAGAGTTGGAGTTAGTGCTAGGGTTTAGGATGATGGTTATGGTCAGGTTCAGAGTTGTTGTTAGGGTTAGGGTAGAGTTAAGGTTAGGGTTAATTTAGGGTTAGAGAAAGGGTTAGGTTTAGGTCTGGGTTAGGTGTAGGATGCGGGGTAAGGTTAGGGTTAGGGGTTCATGGGAGGGTTAGTGTTAAGTTTCCATTAAGCTGATGTTTTAGGGTGTTACTGTTAGGGCTAGGGTTAGCATTAGGTTTAGGGTCAGGGCTAGAGTCAGGGGATAGTTAAGGCTTAGCTGTACTTTCAGCGTTAGGGTTAGCCTTAGGTTTAGGGTGAAGTTTAGGTTAAGGATGAGGGTTAGGGTTAGGGTTAGGCATTTGGGTTAAGGTTAGGGTTAGGTTTAGGATTAGGCTTAGGGTTAGGGTTAGGTGTTTGGGTTAATGTTAGGGTCAGGTTTAGGGTTCGGCTTAGGGTTAGGGCTACAGCTGGGGTAAAGTTTAATTGAAGGGTGAGGGTTGAGCTTAGGGTTAGCGTTAGGGGTTAGGGTTAGAGCTTAGGTTAGGATTAAGTGCAGGGTTAAGGTTAGGTTTAGATTTAGGGTTAGGGTTAGTGTTAGGGTTAAGTCATGTTTAGGTTTAGGGCTAGGTGAAGGTTATAGATAGGGTTAGGTTAAGGGTTGAGGTTAGGCTTAGATGGTAAGATGAGGGTTAGTGCTAGGTTTCCATTGAAGCTGAGTGTGTAGGGTAAGTTTTAGGGTTAGGATTAGGGTTAGAGTTAGGGTTAGGGTCAGGGTTAGCTTTGAGTTTAGAGTTAGGGTTACGTTTATGGTACGGTCAGGGTTAGGGGAGATTTAGTGTTACGTTTAGTTTTAGGGCTAGGGTTACAGAGAAGTTTATGTGAAGCGAGAGGGTTGGGGTTAGGGGTTTGGGTTCAGGTCAGAGTCAGGGTTGGGGTTAGGGGTTTGGGTTCAGGTCAGAGTCAGGGTTAGGGTTAGGTTTAGGGTTAGGGTTACGTGTAGTGTTAGTGTTAGTTTTGCTTAGGGTTCGGGTTTGAATGAAGTGAGGGTACGCTTAGCGTTATGCTTTAGGGTGAAATTCTGGTTAAGGGTGAGGGTTCTTCTCAGGGTTAGGGTTAGAGTTAGGGTCAGTGGTTAGGGTTAGGTTTAGGGTTAAGGTTAGTTTTAGGCTAAGGATTAGGATTAGAGTTAGGGTTAAGGGTTACTGTTTCAGTTAGGTTTAGGTTAAGGTTATAATTAGGGTTAAGTTTAGGGTTAGGGTAAGAGTTAGAGTTACATTTACAGTTAAGGTGAGGGTTCTGGGTAAGTGTTACCGTTAAGGTTAGGGTTAGGGCTAGGGTTAGGGTTAGAGTTAAGGTTAAGGGTTAGGGTTAGGTTTAAGTTTATGGTAGGCTTAAAGATAGGGTTGAGGTTAGGTTAGGGTTAGGGTCAGGGTCAGGGTTAGAATTAGAATTAGGTTTAGGGCGAGGATTAGGGTCAGAGTTATTGTAAGGGTTAGGTTTCGGGTTACAGGTGGGCCAAGGTTAAGGTGAGGGTTAGGTTTATGGGGAGGGTTAGGGTTAAAGTCCGGGTGAGTTTTAGGTTAGGGATAGGGTGAAGTTTAAGATAGGGTGAGGGTTAGGGTTATGGCTAAGGTTTGGGCTTGTTTTCAGGTTAGTGTTAAGGTTATGTTCAGGGTTAGGGTTACGTTCAGGGATTGTGTTCAGTTTTAGGGTTAGGGTTAGATTTAAGGTTAGGGTTAAGTTTAGTGTTACCTTTAGGGTTAGGGTCATGGTTGTGTTAGGCTTTGTGGTTGGGGTGAGGGTTAGTTTTAGGGTTAGGGTTGGTTAGGGTTAGGATTATCGTTATGATAAGGCGTTAGGGGTTAGAGGTGTAGTTTAGGGTTAGGGTTTGGGTGAGGGTTCCGGTTAGGCCTTGCGGTTCTGGTCATGGTTAGGTTTGGTTTAGGCTTAGGGTTAGGTGCATGATTCGGTTTCGGGTTAGTGTTAGAGTTAGGGTGAGAGTTAGTGTTAAGGTTTTTGCTAGGCTTTGGTGTTAGGGTTAGGGTTTGTGTTAGGGTTAGGTTTATCATTAGGGCTCAGGGGTTTCAGGTTAATGTTAGGGTTAGGGTTAGGGATAGCATTAGGGTTAGGGTTGTGGGATACGGTTAGGATTTAGGGTGCGGGTTACGGTTAGTTTTCCAGTTAAGGTGAGGGTTTAGGGTAATTGTTACGATTAGGGTTATAGTCAGAGTTAGGGTTTGGTTTAGGATTAGGGTTAGGTGTAGGGTAAGAATTAGGTTTAGGTCCATGTTGAGGGTTAGACTTAGTGTTTTATTTAGGGTAAAGGTTAGGGGTAGGGATAGGATTAGGTCTAGGGTTAGGATTAGGATTATTTTAGGGTTAGGTTCAGGGCTATTGTAAGTGTTCGGTTTAGGGTTACAGATGGACTAGCGTTATTCTTAGAGTTAGGTTTAAGGTTAGGGTTTGGGTTAGGTCTAGGTTTAGGGTTAAGGTTATGGTTAGTGTTTGGATGAAGTTCAGGATAAGGTGAGGGTTATTTTTATGGTGAGGGCTAGGGTTTGGGTTTGTGTTCAGGTTAGTGTTAAGGATAGGTTTAGGGTTCGGTGAGGGTTAGGCGTTATGTCTAGGGTCAGCGTTAGGTTAGGTTTAGGGTTAGTGTGAAGTTTAGGTTAAGGGTGAGGGTTATGGTAAGGGTTAGGATTATAGACGGTGTAAGACGTTAGGTTTAGGGTGTTAGGGTTAGGTTTATGGTTAGGGTAGATTTAAGTTTAGGTTTAATATTAGGGTTAGGGTTAGATTTGGGTTACTGTTCGTATTAGGGTTAGGGTTAGGGATAAGTTTGGGGATAGCGTTAGGTTTAGGGTTGGGGATACGGTTAAGGATTAGGGTGAGGGTTAGGGTTAGGTTTACAGTTAAGGCGAGGGTTTAGGCTAATTGTTATGGTTAGGGTTAGAGTTAGAGTTAGGCTTAGGGTTAGGGTGAAGTTTCAGTTAATAGTCAGGGTTAGGCTTAAGGTTAGAGTAGGGTTAAGGTTAGTGTTCGGGTTAGGTATAGCGTTAGGGTTTGGGTAGGGGTAAGTTTAGGGTTAAGGCTAGGTTTATGGTAAAGGGTAGGGCTAGCTTAGGGTTAGATTTAGAGTTAGAGTTAGTGCTAGGGTTTAGGATGATGGTTATGGTCAGGTTTAGAGTTATTGTTAAGGTTAGGGTAGAGTTAAGGTTAGGGTTAATTTAGGGTTAGAGAAAGGGTTAGGTTTAGGTCTGGGTTAGGTGTAGGATGCGGGGTAGGGTTAGGGTTAGGGGTTCATGGGAGGGTTAGTGTTAAGTTTACATTAAGCTGATGTTTTAGGGTGTTACTGTTAGGGCTAGGGTTAGCATTAGGTTTAGGGTCAGGGCTAGAGTTAGGGGATAGTTAAGGGTTAGCTTTACTTTCAGGGTTAGGGTTAGCCTTAGGTTTAGGGTGAAGTTTAGGTTAAGGATGAGGGTTAGGGTTAGGGTTAGGCATTTGGGTTAAGGTTAGGGTTAGGTTTAGGATTAGGCTTAGGGTTAGGGTTAGGTGTTTGGGTTAATGTTAGGGTCAGGTTTAGGGTTCGGCTTAGGGTTAGGGCTACAGCTGGGGTAAAGTTTAATTGAAGGGTGAGGGTTGAGCTTAGGGTTAGCGTTAGGGGTTAGGGTTAGAACTTAGGTTAGGATGAAGTGTAGGGTTAAGGTTAGGTTTAGATTTAGGGTTAGGGTTAGTGTTAGGGTTAAGTCATGTTTAGGTTTAGGGCTAGGTGAAGGTTATAGATAGGGTTAGGTTAAGGGTTGAGGTTAGGTTTAGATGGTAAGATGAGGGTTAGTGCTAGGTTTCCATTTAAGCTGAGTGTGTAGGGTAAGTTTTAGGGTTAGGATTAGGGTTAGAGTTAGAGTTAGGGTCAGGGTTAGTTTTGAGTTTAGAGTTAGGGTTACGTTTATGGTACGGTCAGGGTTAGGGGAGATTTAGTGTTACGTTTAGTTTTAGGGCTAGGGTTACAGAGAAGTTTATGTGAAGCGAGAGGGTTGGGGTTAGGGGTTTGGGTTCAGGTCAGAGTCAGGGTTAGGGTTAGGTTTAGGGTTAGGGTTACGTGTAGTGTTAGTGTTAGTTTTGCTTAGGGTTCGGGTTTGAATGAAGTGAGGGTACGCTTAGCGTTATGCTTTAGGGTGAAATTCTGGTTAAGGGTGAGGGTTCGGCTTAGGGTTAGGGTTAGAGTTAGGGTCAGTGGTTAGGGTTAGGTTTAGGGTTAAAGTTAGTTTTAGGCTAAGGATTAGGATTAGAGTTAGGGTTAAGGGTTACTGTTTCAGTTAGGTTTAGGTTAAGGTTATAATTAGGGTTAAGTTTAGGGTTAGGGTAAGAGTTAGAGTTACATTTACAGTTAAGGTGAGGGTTCTGGGTAAGTGTTACCGTTAAGGTTAGGGTTAGGGCTAGGGTTAGGGTTAGAGTTAAGGTTAAGGGTTAGGGTTAGGTTTAAGTTTATGGTAGGCTTAAAGATAGGGTTAAGGTTAGGTTAGGGTTAGGGTCAGGGTTAGAATTAGAATTAGGTTTAGGGCGAGGATTAGGGTCAGAGTTATTGTAAGGGTTAGGTTTCGGGTTACAGGTGGGCCAAGGTTAAGGTGAGGGTTAGGTTTATGGGGAGGGTTAGGGTTAAAGTCCGGGTGAGTTTTAGGTTAGGGATAGGGTGAAGTTTAAGATAGGGTGAGGGTTAGGGTTATGGCTAAGGTTTGGGCTTGTTTTCAGGTTAGTGTTAAGGTTATGTTCAGGGTTAGGGTTACGTTCAGGGATTGTGTTCAGTTTTAGGGTTAGGGTTAGATTTAAGGTTAGGGTTAAGTTTAGTGTTACGTTTAGGGTTAGGGTCATGGTTGTGTTAGGCTTTGTGGTTGGGGTGAGGGTTAGTTTTAGGGTTAGGGTTGGTTAGGGTTAGGATTATCGTTATGATAAGGCGTTAGGGGTTAGAGGTGTAGTTTAGGGTTAGGGTTTGGGTGAGGGTTCCGGTTAGGCCTTGCGGTTCTGGTCATGGTTAGGTTTGGTTTAGGCTTAGGGTTAGGTGCATGATTCGGTTTCGGGTTAGTGTTAGAGTTAGGGTGAGAGTTAGTGTTAAGGTTTTTGCTAGGCTTTGGTGTTAGGGTTAGGGTTTGTGTTAGGGTTAGGTTTATCATTAGGGCTCAGGGGTTTCAGGTTAATGTTAGGGTTAGGGTTAGGGATAGCATTAGGGTTAGGGTTGTGGGATACGGTTAGGATTTAGGGTGCGGGTTACGGTTAGTTTTACAGTTAAGGTGAGGGTTTAGGGTAATTGTTACGATTAGGGTTATAGTCAGAGTTAGGGTTTGGTTTAGGATTAGGGTTAGGTGTAGGGTAAGAATTAGGTTTAGGTCCATGTTGAGGGTTAGACTTAGTGTTTTATTTAGGGTAAAGGTTAGGGGTAGGGATAGGATTAGGTCTAGGGTTAGGATTAGGATTATTTTAGGGTTAGGTTCAGGGCTATTGTAAGTGTTCGGTTTAGGGTTACAGATGGACTAGCGTTATTCTTAGAGTTAGGTTTAAGGTTAGGGTTTGGGTTAGGTCTAGGTTTAGGGTTAAGGTTATGGTTAGTGTTTGGATGAAGTTCAGGATAAGGTGAGGGTTATTTTTATGGTGAGGGCTAGGGTTTGGGTTTGTGTTCAGGTTAGTGTTAAGGATAGGTTTAGGGTTCGGTGAGGGTTAGGCGTTATGTCTAGGGTCAGCGTTAGGTTAGGTTTAGGGTTAGTGTGAAGTTTAGGTTAAGGGTGAGGGTTATGGTAAGGGTTAGGATTATAGACGGTGTAAGACGTTAGGTTTAGGGTGTTAGGGTTAGGTTTATGGTTAGGGTAGATTTAAGTTTAGGTTTAATATTAGGGTTAGGGTTAGATTTGGGTTACTGTTCGTATTAGGGTTAGGGTTAGGGATAAGTTTGGGGATAGCGTTAGGTTTAGGGTTGGGGATACGGTTAAGGATTAGGGTGAGGGTTAGGGTTAGGTTTACAGTTAAGGCGAGGGTTTAGGCTAATTGTTATGGTTAGGGTTAGAGTTAGAGTTAGGCTTAGGGTTAGGGTGAAGTTTCAGTTAATAGTCAGGGTTAGGCTTAAGGTTAGAGTAGGGTTAAGGTTAGTGTTCGGGTTAGGTATAGCGTTAGGGTTTGGGTAGGGGTAAGTTTAGGGTTAAGGCTAGGTTTATGGTAAAGGGTAGGGCTAGCTTAGGGTTAGATTTAGAGTTAGAGTTAGTGCTAGGGTTTAGGATGATGGTTATGGTCAGGTTTAGAGTTATTGTTAAGGTTAGGGTAGAGTTAAGGTTAGGGTTAATTTAGGGTTAGAGAAAGGGTTAGGTTTAGGTCTGGGTTAGGTGTAGGATGCGGGGTAGGGTTAGGGTTAGGGGTTCATGGGAGGGTTAGTGTTAAGTTTCCATTAAGCTGATGTTTTAGGGTGTTACTGTTAGGGCTAGGGTTAGCATTAGGTTTAGGGTCAGGGCTAGAGTTAGGGGATAGTTAAGGGTTAGCTTTACTTTCAGGGTTAGGGTTAGCCTTAGGTTTAGGGTGAAGTTTAGGTTAAGGATGAGGGTTAGGGTTAGGGTTAGGCATTTGGGTTAAGGTTAGGGTTAGGTTTAGGATTAGGCTTAGGGTTAGGGTTAGGTGTTTGGGTTAATGTTAGGGTCAGGTTTAGGGTTCGGCTTAGGGTTAGGGCTACAGCTGGGGTAAAGTTTAATTGAAGGGTGAGGGTTGAGCTTAGGGTTAGCGTTAGGGGTTAGGGTTAGAGCTTAGGTTAGGATGAAGTGTAGGGTTAAGGTTAGGTTTAGATTTAGGGTTAGGGTTAGTGTTAGGGTTAAGTCATGTTTAGGTTTAGGGCTAGGTGAAGGTTATAGATAGGGTTAGGTTAAGGGTTGAGGTTAGGTTTAGATGGTAAGATGAGGGTTAGTGCTAGGTTTCCATTTAAGCTGAGTGTGTAGGGTAAGTTTTAGGGTTAGGATTAGGGTTAGAGTTAGAGTTAGGGTCAGGGTTAGTTTTGAGTTTAGAGTTAGGGTTACGTTTATGGTACGGTCAGGGTTAGGGGAGATTTAGTGTTACGTTTAGTTTTAGGGCTAGGGTTACAGAGAAGTTTATGTGAAGCGAGAGGGTTGGGGTTAGGGGTTTGGGTTCAGGTCAGAGTCAGGGTTAGGGTTAGGTTTAGGGTTATGGTTACGTGTAGTGTTAGTGTTAGTTTTGCTTAGGGTTCGGGTTTGAATGAAGTGAGGGTACGCTTAGCGTTATGCTTTAGGGTGAAATTCTGGTTAAGGGTGAGGGTTCGGCTTAGGGTTAGGGTTAGAGTTAGGGTCAGTGGTTAGGGTTAGGTTTAGGGTTAAAGTTAGTTTTAGGCTAAGGATTAGGATTAGAGTTAGGGTTAAGGGTTACTGTTTCAGTTAGGTTTAGGTTAAGGTTATAATTAGGGTTAAGTTTAGGGTTAGGGTAAGAGTTAGAGTTACATTTACAGTTAAGGTGAGGGTTCTGGGTAAGTGTTACCGTTAAGGTTAGGGTTAGGGCTAGGGTTAGGGTTAGAGTTAAGGTTAAGGGTTAGGGTTAGGTTTAAGTTTATGGTAGGCTTAAAGATAGGGTTAAGGTTAGGTTAGGGTTAGGGTCAGGGTTAGAATTAGAATTAGGTTTAGGGCGAGGATTAGGGTCAGAGTTATTGTAAGGGTTAGGTTTCGGGTTACAGGTGGGCCAAGGTTAAGGTGAGGGTTAGGTTTATGGGGAGGGTTAGGGTTAAAGTCAGGGTGAGTTTTAGGTTAGGGATAGGGTGAAGTTTAAGATAGGGTGAGGGTTAGGGTTATGGCTAAGGTTTGGGCTTGTTTTCAGGTTAGTGTTAAGGTTATGTTCAGGGTTAGGGTTACGTTCAGGGGTTGTGTTCAGTTTTAGGGTTAGGGTTAGATTTAAGGTTAGGGTTAAGTTTAGTGTTACGTTTAGGGTTAGAGTCATGGTTGTGTTAGGCTTTGTGGTTGGGGTGAGGGTTAGTTTTAGGGTTAGGGTTGGTTAGGGTTAGGATTACCGTTATGATAAGGCGTTAGGGGTTAGAGGTGTAGTTTAGGGTTAGGGTTTGGGTGAGGGTTCCGGTTAGGCCTTGCGGTTCTGGTCATGGTTAGGTTTGGTTTAGGCTTAGGGTTAGGTGCATGATTCGGTTTCGGGTTAGTGTTAGAGTTAGGGTGAGAGTTAGTGTTAAGGTTTTTGCTAGGCTTTGGTGTTAGGGTTAGGGTTTGTGTTAGGGTTAGGTTTATCATTAGGGCTCAGGGGTTTCAGGTTAATGTTAGGGTTAGGGTTAGGGATAGCATTAGGGTTAGGGTTGTGGGATACGGTTAGGATTTAGGGTGCGGGTTACGGTTAGTTTTCCAGTTAAGGTGAGGGTTTAGGGTAATTGTTACGATTAGGGTTATAGTCAGAGTTAGGGTTTGGTTTAGGATTAGGGTTAGGTGTAGGGTAAGAATTAGGTTTAGGTCCATGTTGAGGGTTAGACTTAGTGTTCTATTTAGGGTCAGGGTTAGGGGTAGGGTTAGGATTAGGTCTAGGGTTAGGATTAAGATTATTTTAGGGTTAGGTTCAGGGCTATTGTAAGTGTTCGGTTTAGGGTTACAGATGGACTAGCGTTATTCTTAGAGTTAGGTTTAAGGTTAGGGTTTGGGTTAGGTCTAGGTTTAGGGTTAAGGTTATGGTTAGTGTTTGGATGAAGTTCAGGATAGGGTGAGGGTTATTTTTATGGTGAGGGCTAGGGTTTGGGTTTGTGTGCAGGTTAGTGTTAAGGATAGGTTTAGGGTTCGGTGAGGGTTAGGCGTTATGTCTAGGGTCAGCGTTAGGTTAGGTTTAGGGTTAGTGTGAAGTTTAGGTTAAGGGTGAGGGTTATGGTAAGGGTTAGGATTATAGACGGTGTTAGACGTTAGGTTTAGGGTGTTAGGGTTAGGTTTATGGTTAGGGTAGATTTAAGTTTAGGTTTAATATTAGGGTTAGGGTTAGATTTGGGTTACTGTTCGTATTAGGGTTAGGGTTAGGGATAAGTTTGGGGATAGCGTCAGGTTTAGGGTTGGGGATACGGTTAAGGATTAGGGTGAGGGTTCGGGTTAGGTTTACAGTTAAGGCGAGGGTTTAGGGTAATTGTTATGGTTAGGGTTAGAGTTAGAGTTAGGCTTAGGGTTAGGGTGAAGTTTCAGTTAATAGTCAGGGTTAGGCTTAAGGTTAGAGTAGGGTTAAGGTTAGTGTTCGGGTTAGGTATAGCGTTAGGGTTTGGGTAGGGGTAAGGTTAGGGTTAAGGCTAGGTTTAC
This sequence comes from Loxodonta africana, assembly GCF_030014295.1. Taxonomy (NCBI): domain Eukaryota; kingdom Metazoa; phylum Chordata; class Mammalia; order Proboscidea; family Elephantidae; genus Loxodonta; species Loxodonta africana. Next base: position 1,164,106 of record NW_026974834.1, read on the forward strand.
GGTAAAGGGTAGGGCTAGCTTAGGGTTAGATTTAGAGTTGGAGTTAGTGCTAGGGTTTAGGATGATGGTTATGGTCAGGTTCAGAGTTGTTGTTAGGGTTAGGGTAGAGTTAAGGTTAGGGTTAATTTAGGGTTAGAGAAAGGGTTAGGTTTAGGTCTGGGTTAGGTGTAGGATGCGGGGTAAGGTTAGGGTTAGGGGTTCATGGGAGGGTTAGTGTTAAGTTTCCATTAAGCTGATGTTTTAGGGTGTTACTGTTAGGGCTAGGGTTAGCATTAGGTTTAGGGTCAGGGCTAGAGTCAGGGGATAGTTAAGGCTTAGCTGTACTTTCAGCGTTAGGGTTAGCCTTAGGTTTAGGGTGAAGTTTAGGTTAAGGATGAGGGTTAGGGTTAGGGTTAGGCATTTGGGTTAAGGTTAGGGTTAGGTTTAGGATTAGGCTTAGGGTTAGGGTTAGGTGTTTGGGTTAATGTTAGGGTCAGGTTTAGGGTTCGGCTTAGGGTTAGGGCTACAGCTGGGGTAAAGTTTAATTGAAGGGTGAGGGTTGAGCTTAGGGTTAGCGTTAGGGGTTAGGGTTAGAGCTTAGGTTAGGATTAAGTGCAGGGTTAAGGTTAGGTTTAGATTTAGGGTTAGGGTTAGTGTTAGGGTTAAGTCATGTTTAGGTTTAGGGCTAGGTGAAGGTTATAGATAGGGTTAGGTTAAGGGTTGAGGTTAGGTTTAGATGGTAAGATGAGGGTTAGTGCTAGGTTTCCATTGAAGCTGAGTGTGTAGGGTAAGTTTTAGGGTTAGGATTAGGGTTAGAGTTAGGGTTAGGGTCAGGGTTAGCTTTGAGTTTAGAGTTAGGGTTACGTTTATGGTACGGTCAGGGTTAGGGGAGATTTAGTGTTACGTTTAGTTTTAGGGCTAGGGTTACAGAGAAGTTTATGTGAAGCGAGAGGGTTGGGGTTAGGGGTTTGGGTTCAGGTCAGAGTCAGGGTTAGGGTTAGGTTTAGGGTTAGGGTTACGTGTAGTGTTAGTGTTAGTTTTGCTTAGGGTTCGGGTTTGAATGAAGTGAGGGTACGCTTAGCGTTATGCTTTAGGGTGAAATTCCGGTTAAGGGTGAGGGTTCGGCTCAGGGTTAGGGTTAGAGTTAGGGTCAGTGGTTAGGGTTAGGTTTAGGGTTAAGGTTAGTTTTAGGCTAAGGATTAGGATTAGAGTTAGGGTTAAGGGTTACTGTTTCAGTTAGGTTTAGGTTAAGGTTATAATTAGGGTTAAGTTTAGGGTTAGGGTAAGAGTTAGAGTTACATTTACAGTTAAGGTGAGGGTTCTGGGTAAGTGTTACCGTTAAGGTTAGGGTTAGGGCTAGGGTTAGGGTTAGAGTTAAGGTTAAGGGTTAGGGTTAGGTTTAAGTTTATGGTAGGCTTAAAGATAAGGTTGAGGTTAGGTTAGGGTTAGGGTCAGGGTTAGAATTAGAATTAGGTTTAGGGCGAGGATTAGGGTCAGAGTTATTGTAAGGGTTAGGTTTCGGGTTACAGGTGGGCCAAGGTTAAGGTGAGGGTTAGGTTTATGGGGAGGGTTAGCGTTAAAGTCAGGGTGAGTTTTAGGTTAGGGATAGGGTGAAGATTAAGATAGGGTGAGGGTTAGGGTTATGGCTAAGGTTTGGGCTTGTTTTCAGGTTAGTGTTAAGGTTATGTTCAGGGTTAGGGTTACGTTCAGGGGTTGTGTTCAGTTTTAGGGTTAGGGTTAGATTTAAGGTTAGGGTTAAGTTTAGTGTTACGTTTAGGGTTAGGGTCATGGTTGTGTTAGGCTTTGTGGTTGGGGTGAGGGTTAGTTTTAGGGTTAGGGTTGGTTAGGGTTAGGATTACCGTTATGATAAGGCGTTAGGGGTTAGAGGTGTAGTTTAGGGTTAGGGTTTGGGTGAGGGTTCCGGTTAGGCCTTGCGGTTCTGGTCATGGTTAGGTTTGGTTTAGGCTTGGGGTTAGGTGCATGATTCGGTTTCGGGTTAGTGTTAGAGTTAGGGTGAGAGTTAGTGTTAAGGTTTTTGCTAGGCTTTGGTGTTAGGGTTAGGGTTTGTGTTAGGGTTAGGTTTATCATTAGGGCTCAGGGGTTTCAGGTTAATGTTAGGGTTAGGGTTAGGGATAGCATTAGGGTTAGGGTTGTGGGATACGGTTAGGATTTAGGGTGCGGGTTACGGTTAGTTTTGCAGTTAAGGTGAGGGTTTAGGGTAATTGTTACGATTAGGGTTATAGTCAGAGTTAGGGTTTGGTTTAGGATTAGGGTTAGGTGTAGGGTAAGAATTAGGTTTAGGTCCATGTTGAGGGTTAGACTTAGTGTTCTATTTAGGGTCAGGGTTAGGGGTAGGGTTAGGATTAGGTCTAGGGTTAGGATTAGGATTATTTTAGGGTTAGGTTCAGGGCTATTGTAAGTGTTCGGTTTAGGGTTACAGATGGACTAGCGTTATTCTTAGAGTTAGGTTTAAGGTTAGGGTTTGGGTTAGGTCTAGGTTTAGGGTTAAGGTTATGGTTAGTGTTTGGATGAAGTTCAGGATAGGGTGAGGGTTATTTTTGTGGTGAGGGCTAGGGTTTGGGTTTGTGTGCAGGTTAGTGTTAAGGATAGGTTTAGGGTTCGGTGAGGGTTAGGCGTTATGTCTAGGGTCAGCGTTAGGTTAGGTTTAGGGTTAGTGTGAAGTTTAGGTGAAGGGTGAGGGTTATGGTAAGGGTTAGGATTATAGACGGTGTTAGACGTTAGGTTTAGGGTGTTAGGGTTAGGTTTATGGTTAGGGTAGATTTAAGTTTAGGTTTAATATTAGGGTTAGGGTTAGATTTGGGTTACTGTTCGTATTAGGGTTAGGGTTAGGGATAAGTTTGGGGATAGCGTCAGGTTTAGGGTTGGGGATACGGTTAAGGATTAGGGTGAGGGTTCGGGTTAGGTTTACAGTTAAGGCGAGGGTTTAGGGTAATTGTTATGGTTAGGGTTAGAGTTAGAGTTAGGCTTAGGGTTAGGGTGAAGTTTCAGTTAATAGTCAGGGTTAGGCTTAAGGTTAGAGTAGGGTTAAGGTTAGTGTTCGGGTTAGGTATAGCGTTAGGGTTTGGGTAGGGGTAAGGTTAGGGTTAAGGCTAGGTTTACGGTAAAGGGTAGGGCTAGCTTAGGGTTAGATTTAGAGTTGGAGTTAGTGCTAGGGTTTAGGATGATGGTTATGGTCAGGTTCAGAGTTGTTGTTAGGGTTAGGGTAGAGTTAAGGTTAGGGTTAATTTAGGGTTAGAGAAAGGGTTAGGTTTAGGTCTGGGTTAGGTGTAGGATGCGGGGTAGGGTTAGGGTTAGGGGTTCATGGGAGGGTTAGTGTTAAGTTTCCATTAAGCTGATGTTTTAGGGTGTTACTGTTAGGGCTAGGGTTAGCATTAGGTTTAGGGTCAGGGCTAGAGTCAGGGGATAGTTAAGGCTTAGCTGTACTTTCAGCGTTAGGGTTAGCCTTAGGTTTAGGGTGAAGTTTAGGTTAAGGATGAGGGTTAGGGTTAGGGTTAGGCATTTGGGTTAAGGTTAGGGTTAGGTTTAGGATTAGGCTTAGGGTTAGGGTTAGGTGTTTGGGTTAATGTTAGGGTCAGGTTTAGGGTTCGGCTTAGGGTTAGGGCTACAGCTGGGGTAAAGTTTAATTGAAGGGTGAGGGTTGAGCTTAGGGTTAGCGTTAGGGGTTAGGGTTAGAGCTTAGGTTAGGATTAAGTGCAGGGTTAAGGTTAGGTTTAGATTTAGGGTTAGGGTTAGTGTTAGGGTTAAGTCATGTTTAGGTTTAGGGCTAGGTGAAGGTTATAGATAGGGTTAGGTTAAGGGTTGAGGTTAGGTTTAGATGGTAAGATGAGGGTTAGTGCTAGGTTTCCATTGAAGCTGAGTGTGTAGGGTAAGTTTTAGGGTTAGGATTAGGGTTAGAGTTAGGGTTAGGGTCAGGGTTAGTTTTGAGTTTAGAGTTAGGGTTACGTTTATGGTACGGTCAGGGTTAGGGGAGATTTAGTGTTACGTTTAGTTTTAGGGCTAGGGTTACAGAGAAGTTTATGTGAAGCGAGAGGGTTGGGGTTAGGGGTTTGGGTTCAGGTCAGAGTCAGGGTTAGGGTTAGGTTTAGGGTTAGGGTTACGTGTAGTGTTAGTGTTAGTTTTGCTTAGGGTTCGGGTTTGAATGAAGTGAGGGTACGCTTAGCGTTATGCTTTAGGGTGAAATTCCGGTTAAGGGTGAGGGTTCGGCTCAGGGTTAGGGTTAGAGTTAGGGTCAGTGGTTAGGGTTAGGTTTAGGGTTAAGGTTAGTTTTAGGCTAAGGATTAGGATTAGAGTTAGGGTTAAGGGTTACTGTTTCAGTTAGGTTTAGGTTAAGGTTATAATTAGGGTTAAGTTTAGGGTTAGGGTAAGAGTTAGAGTTACATTTACAGTTAAGGTGAGGGTTCTGGGTAAGTGTTACCGTTAAGGTTAGGGTTAGGGCTAGGGTTAGGGTTAGAGTTAAGGTTAAGGGTTAGGGTTAGGTTTAAGTTTATGGTAGGCTTAAAGATAAGGTTGAGGTTAGGTTAGGGTTAGGGTCAGGGTCAGGGTTAGAATTAGAATTAGGTTTAGGGCGAGGATTAGGGTCAGAGTTATTGTAAGGGTTAGGTTTCGGGTTACAGGTGGGCCAAGGTTAAGGTGAGGGTTAGGTTTATGGGGAGGGTTAGGGTTAAAGTCAGGGTGAGTTTTAGGTTAGGGATAGGGTGAAGATTAAGATAGGGTGAGGGTTAGGGTTATGGCTAAGGTTTGGGCTTGTTTTCAGGTTAGTGTTAAGGTTATGTTCAGGGTTAGGGTTACGTTCAGGGGTTGTGTTCAGTTTTAGGGTTAGGGTTAGATTTAAGGTTAGGGTTAAGTTTAGTGTTACGTTTAGGGTTAGGGTCATGGTTGTGTTAGGCTTTGTGGTTGGGGTGAGGGTTAGTTTTAGGGTTAGGGTTGGTTAGGGTTAGGATTACCGTTATGATAAGGCGTTAGGGGTTAGAGGTGTAGTTTAGGGTTAGGGTTTGGGTGAGGGTTCCGGTTAGGCCTTGCGGTTCTGGTCATGGTTAGGTTTGGTTTAGGCTTGGGGTTAGGTGCATGATTCGGTTTCGGGTTAGTGTTAGAGTTAGGGTGAGAGTTAGTGTTAAGGTTTTTGCTAGGCTTTGGTGTTAGGGTTAGGGTTTGTGTTAGGGTTAGGTTTATCATTAGGGCTCAGGGGTTTCAGGTTAATGTTAGGGTTAGGGTTAGGGATAGCATTAGGGTTAGGGTTGTGGGATACGGTTAGGATTTAGGGTGCGGGTTACGGTTAGTTTTCCAGTTAAGGTGAGGGTTTAGGGTAATTGTTACGATTAGGGTTATAGTCAGAGTTAGGGTTTGGTTTAGGATTAGGGTTAGGTGTAGGGTAAGAATTAGGTTTAGGTCCATGTTGAGGGTTAGACTTAGTGTTCTATTTAGGGTCAGGGTTAGGGGTAGGGTTAGGTCTAGGGTTAGGATTAGGATTATTTTAGGGTTAGGTTCAGGGCTATTGTAAGTGTTCGGTTTAGGGTTACAGATGGACTAGCGTTATTCTTAGAGTTAGGTTTAAGGTTAGGGTTTGGGTTAGGTCTAGGTTTAGGGTTAAGGTTATGGTTAGTGTTTGGATGAAGTTCAGGATAGGGTGAGGGTTATTTTTCTGGTGAGGGCTAGGGTTTGGGTTTGTGTGCAGGTTAGTGTTAAGGATAGGTTTAGGGTTCGGTGAGGGTTAGGCGTTATGTCTAGGGTCAGCGTTAGGTTAGGTTTAGGGTTAGTGTGAAGTTTAGGTTAAGGGTGAGGGTTATGGTAAGGGTTAGGATTATAGACGGTGTTAGACGTTAGGTTTAGGGTGTTAGGGTTAGGTTTATGGTTAGGGTAGATTTAAGTTTAGGTTTAATATTAGGGTTAGGGTTAGATTTGGGTTACTGTTCGTATTAGGGTTAGGGTTAGGGATAAGTTTGGGGATAGCGTCAGGTTTAGGGTTGGGGATACGGTTAAGGATTAGGGTGAGGGTTCGGGTTAGGTTTACAGTTAAGGCGAGGGTTTAGGGTAATTGTTATGGTTAGGGTTAGAGTTAGAGTTAGGCTTAGGGTTAGGGTGAAGTTTCAGTTAATAGTCAGGGTTAGGCTTAAGGTTAGAGTAGGGTTAAGGTTAGTGTTCGGGTTAGGTATAGCGTTAGGGTTTGGGTAGGGGTAAGGTTAGGGTTAAGGCTAGGTTTACGGTAAAGGGTAGGGCTAGCTTAGGGTTAGATTTAGAGTTGGAGTTAGTGCTAGGGTTTAGGATGATGGTTATGGTCAGGTTCAGAGTTGTTGTTAGGGTTAGGGTAGAGTTAAGGTTAGGGTTAATTTAGGGTTAGAGAAAGGGTTAGGTTTAGGTCTGGGTTAGGTGTAGGATGCGGGGTAGGGTTAGGGTTAGGGGTTCATGGGAGGGTTAGTGTTAAGTTTCCATTAAGCTGATGTTTTAGGGTGTTACTGTTAGGGCTAGGGTTAGCATTAGGTTTAGGGTCAGGGCTAGAGTCAGGGGATAGTTAAGGCTTAGCTGTACTTTCAGCGTTAGGGTTAGCCTTAGGTTTAGGGTGAAGTTTAGGTTAAGGATGAGGGTTAGGGTTAGGCATTTGGGTTAAGGTTAGGGTTAGGTTTAGGATTAGGCTTAGGGTTAGGGTTAGGTGTTTGGGTTAATGTTAGGGTCAGGTTTAGGGTTCGGCTTAGGGTTAGGGCTACAGCTGGGGTAAAGTTTAATTGAAGGGTGAGGGTTGAGCTTAGGGTTAGCGTTAGGGGTTAGGGTTAGAGCTTAGGTTAGGATTAAGTGCAGGGTTAAGGTTAGGTTTAGATTTAGGGTTAGGGTTAGTGTTAGGGTTAAGTCATGTTTAGGTTTAGGGCTAGGTGAAGGTTATAGATAGGGTTAGGTTAAGGGTTGAGGTTAGGTTTAGATGGTAAGATGAGGGTTAGTGCTAGGTTTCCATTGAAGCTGAGTGTGTAGGGTAAGTTTTAGGGTTAGGATTAGGGTTAGAGTTAGGGTTAGGGTCAGGGTTAGCTTTGAGTTTAGAGTTAGGGTTACGTTTATGGTACGGTCAGGGTTAGGGGAGATTTAGTGTTACGTTTAGTTTTAGGGCTAGGGTTACAGAGAAGTTTATGTGAAGCGAGAGGGTTGGGGTTAGGGGTTTGGGTTCAGGTCAGAGTCAGGGTTAGGGTTAGGTTTAGGGTTAGGGTTACGTGTAGTGTTAGTGTTAGTTTTGCTTAGGGTTCGGGTTTGAATGAAGTGAGGGTACGCTTAGCGTTATGCTTTAGGGTGAAATTCCGGTTAAGGGTGAGGGTTCGGCTCAGGGTTAGGGTTAGAGTTAGGGTCAGTGGTTAGGGTTAGGTTTAGGGTTAAGGTTAGTTTTAGGCTAAGGATTAGGATTAGAGTTAGGGTTAAGGGTTACTGTTTCAGTTAGGTTTAGGTTAAGGTTATAATTAGGGTTAAGTTTAGGGTTAGGGTAAGAGTTAGAGTTACATTTACAGTTAAGGTGAGGGTTCTGGGTAAGTGTTACCGTTAAGGTTAGGGTTAGGGCTAGGGTTAGGGTTAGAGTTAAGGTTAAGGGTTAGGGTTAGGTTTAAGTTTATGGTAGGCTTAAAGATAAGGTTGAGGTTAGGTTAGGGTTAGGGTCAGGGTCAGGGTTAGAATTAGAATTAGGTTTAGGGCGAGGATTAGGGTCAGAGTTATTGTAAGGGTTAGGTTTCGGGTTACAGGTGGGCCAAGGTTAAGGTGAGGGTTAGGTTTATGGGGAGGGTTAGGGTTAAAGTCAGGGTGAGTTTTAGGTTAGGGATAGGGTGAAGATTAAGATAGGGTGAGGGTTAGGGTTATGGCTAAGGTTTGGGCTTGTTTTCAGGTTAGTGTTAAGGTTATGTTCAGGGTTAGGGTTACGTTCAGGGGTTGTGTTCAGTTTTAGGGTTAGGGTTAGATTTAAGGTTAGGGTTAAGTTTAGTGTTACGTTTAGGGTTAGGGTCATGGTTGTGTTAGGCTTTGTGGTTGGGGTGAGGGTTAGTTTTAGGGTTAGGGTTGGTTAGGGTTAGGATTACCGTTATGATAAGGCGTTAGGGGTTAGAGGTGTAGTTTAGGGTTAGGGTTTGGGTGAGGGTTCCGGTTAGGCCTTGCGGTTCTGGTCATGGTTAGGTTTGGTTTAGGCTTGGGGTTAGGTGCATGATTCGGTTTCGGGTTAGTGTTAGAGTTAGGGTGAGAGTTAGTGTTAAGGTTTTTGCTAGGCTTTGGTGTTAGGGTTAGGGTTTGTGTTAGGGTTAGGTTTATCATTAGGGCTCAGGGGTTTCAGGTTAATGTTAGGGTTAGGGTTAGGGATAGCATTAGGGTTAGGGTTGTGGGATACGGTTAGGATTTAGGGTGCGGGTTACGGTTAGTTTTCCAGTTAAGGTGAGGGTTTAGGGTAATTGTTACGATTAGGGTTATAGTCAGAGTTAGGGTTTGGTTTAGGATTAGGGTTAGGTGTAGGGTAAGAATTAGGTTTAGGTCCATGTTGAGGGTTAGACTTAGTGTTCTATTTAGGGTCAGGGTTAGGGGTAGGGTTAGGTCTAGGGTTAGGATTAGGATTATTTTAGGGTTAGGTTCAGGGCTATTGTAAGTGTTCGGTTTAGGGTTACAGATGGACTAGCGTTATTCTTAGAGTTAGGTTTAAGGTTAGGGTTTGGGTTAGGTCTAGGTTTAGGGTTAAGGTTATGGTTAGTGTTTGGATGAAGTTCAGGATAGGGTGAGGGTTATTTTTCTGGTGAGGGCTAGGGTTTGGGTTTGTGTGCAGGTTAGTGTTAAGGATAGGTTTAGGGTTCGGTGAGGGTTAGGCGTTATGTCTAGGGTCAGCGTTAGGTTAGGTTTAGGGTTAGTGTGAAGTTTAGGTTAAGGGTGAGGGTTATGGTAAGGGTTAGGATTATAGACGGTGTTAGACGTTAGGTTTAGGGTGTTAGGGTTAGGTTTATGGTTAGGGTAGATTTAAGTTTAGGTTTAATATTAGGGTTAGGGTTAGATTTGGGTTACTGTTCGTATTAGGGTTAGGGTTAGGGATAAGTTTGGGGATAGCGTCAGGTTTAGGGTTGGGGATACGGTTAAGGATTAGGGTGAGGGTTCGGGTTAGGTTTACAGTTAAGGCGAGGGTTTAGGGTAATTGTTATGGTTAGGGTTAGAGTTAGAGTTAGGCTTAGGGTTAGGGTGAAGTTTCAGTTAATAGTCAGGGTTAGGCTTAAGGTTAGAGTAGGGTTAAGGTTAGTGTTCGGGTTAGGTATAGCGTTAGGGTTTGGGTAGGGGTAAGGTTAGGGTTAAGGCTAGGTTTACGGTAAAGGGTAGGGCTAGCTTAGGGTTAGATTTAGAGTTGGAGTTAGTGCTAGGGTTTAGGATGATGGTTATGGTCAGGTTCAGAGTTGTTGTTAGGGTTAGGGTAGAGTTAAGGTTAGGGTTAATTTAGGGTTAGAGAAAGGGTTAGGTTTAGGTCTGGGTTAGGTGTAGGATGCGGGGTAGGGTTAGGGTTAGGGGTTCATGGGAGGGTTAGTGTTAAGTTTCCATTAAGCTGATGTTTTAGGGTGTTACTGTTAGGGCTAGGGTTAGCATTAGGTTTAGGGTCAGGGCTAGAGTCAGGGGATAGTTAAGGCTTAGCTGTACTTTCAGCGTTAGGGTTAGCCTTAGGTTTAGGGTGAAGTTTAGGTTAAGGATGAGGGTTAGGGTTAGGGTTAGGCATTTGGGTTAAGGTTAGGGTTAGGTTTAGGATTAGGCTTAGGGTTAGGGTTAGGTGTTTGGGTTAATGTTAGGGTCAGGTTTAGGGTTCGGCTTAGGGTTAGGGCTACAGCTGGGGTAAAGTTTAATTGAAGGGTGAGGGTTGAGCTTAGGGTTAGCGTTAGGGGTTAGGGTTAGAGCTTAGGTTAGGATTAAGTGCAGGGTTAAGGTTAGGTTTAGATTTAGGGTTAGGGTTAGTGTTAGGGTTAAGTCATGTTTAGGTTTAGGGCTAGGTGAAGGTTATAGATAGGGTTAGGTTAAGGGTTGAGGTTAGGTTTAGATGGTAAGATGAGGGTTAGTGCTAGGTTTCCATTGAAGCTGAGTGTGTAGGGTAAGTTTTAGGGTTAGGATTAGGGTTAGAGTTAGGGTTAGGGTCAGGGTTAGCTTTGAGTTTAGAGTTAGGGTTACGTTTATGGTACGGTCAGGGTTAGGGGAGATTTAGTGTTACGTTTAGTTTTAGGGCTAGGGTTACAGAGAAGTTTATGTGAAGCGAGAGGGTTGGGGTTAGGGGTTTGGGTTCAGGTCAGAGTCAGGGTTAGGGTTAGGTTTAGGGTTAGGGTTACGTGTAGTGTTAGTGTTAGTTTTGCTTAGGGTTCGGGTTTGAATGAAGTGAGGGTACGCTTAGCGTTATGCTTTAGGGTGAAATTCCGGTTAAGGGTGAGGGTTCGGCTCAGGGTTAGGGTTAGAGTTAGGGTCAGTGGTTAGGGTTAGGTTTAGGGTTAAGGTTAGTTTTAGGCTAAGGATTAGGATTAGAGTTAGGGTTAAGGGTTACTGTTTCAGTTAGGTTTAGGTTAAGGTTATAATTAGGGTTAAGTTTAGGGTTAGGGTAAGAGTTAGAGTTACATTTACAGTTAAGGTGAGGGTTCTGGGTAAGTGTTACCGTTAAGGTTAGGGTTAGGGCTAGGGTTAGGGTTAGAGTTAAGGTTAAGGGTTAGGGTTAGGTTTAAGTTTATGGTAGGCTTAAAGATAAGGTTGAGGTTAGGTTAGGGTTAGGGTCAGGGTCAGGGTTAGAATTAGAATTAGGTTTAGGGCGAGGATTAGGGTCAGAGTTATTGTAAGGGTTAGGTTTCGGGTTACAGGTGGGCCAAGGTTAAGGTGAGGGTTAGGTTTATGGGGAGGGTTAGGGTTAAAGTCAGGGTGAGTTTTAGGTTAGGGATAGGGTGAAGATTAAGATAGGGTGAGGGTTAGGGTTATGGCTAAGGTTTGGGCTTGTTTTCAGGTTAGTGTTAAGGTTATGTTCAGGGTTAGGGTTACGTTCAGGGGTTGTGTTCAGTTTTAGGGTTAGGGTTAGATTTAAGGTTAGGGTTAAGTTTAGTGTTACGTTTAGGGTTAGGGTCATGGTTGTGTTAGGCTTTGTGGTTGGGGTGAGGGTTAGTTTTAGGGTTAGGGTTGGTTAGGGTTAGGATTACCGTTATGATAAGGCGTTAGGGGTTAGAGGTGTAGTTTAGGGTTAGGGTTTGGGTGAGGGTTCCGGTTAGGCCTTGCGGTTCTGGTCATGGTTAGGTTTGGTTTAGGCTTGGGGTTAGGTGCATGATTCGGTTTCGGGTTAGTGTTAGAGTTAGGGTGAGAGTTAGTGTTAAGGTTTTTGCTAGGCTTTGGTGTTAGGGTTAGGGTTTGTGTTAGGGTTAGGTTTATCATTAGGGCTCAGGGGTTTCAGGTTAATGTTAGGGTTAGGGTTAGGGATAGCATTAGGGTTAGGGTTGTGGGATACGGTTAGGATTTAGGGTGCGGGTTACGGTTAGTTTTCCAGTTAAGGTGAGGGTTTAGGGTAATTGTTACGATTAGGGTTATAGTCAGAGTTAGGGTTTGGTTTAGGATTAGGGTTAGGTGTAGGGTAAGAATTAGGTTTAGGTCCATGTTGAGGGTTAGACTTAGTGTTCTATTTAGGGTCAGGGTTAGGGGTAGGGTTAGGTCTAGGGTTAGGATTAGGATTATTTTTGGGTTAGGTTCAGGGCTATTGTAAGTGTTCGGTTTAGGGTTAATACTATCTCTCTATG